>NW_024356336.1:565674-804523 GCF_902729225.1 Pteropus medius
ACCAGCCCAGCCCTGGAAAGATACATAATAAACTGATAAGATCAGCTGGCTCATAGCAGAACCACTAGGTGATATTGGACCAAGGACATTGGCTTTTGTCCTGTTTGGGTTTTTTTTCCCCATGTACAGAATTTCAAAATAATCTATATTACCAAAAGTCTTTAATTTAGAAAAAATTTAATTTGACACTAAAAAATTTTTTTCCTTATAGCCATACAATGGAATATTGTTCAGCCTTAAAAAGGAAGGAAATCCTGACACACGCTACAACATGGATGAACCTTGAGGATATATGCTAAGTGCAATAAGCCAGTCACAAAAACACAATTATTATATGACTCCACTTATGTGAGATACCTAGAGCAGTCAAACTCATAGAGACGAAGCAGAATGCTGGTTACCAGGGGCTGTGGGGAAGGGGGAATAGGGAGCTATTGTTTGATGAGGACAGAGTTTCGGTTTTACAACATGAAAAGAGTCTAGAGGCGGACGGTGGTGATGCCCCAACTCATATAAACAGAAAACGGATTGGTGGCTGCCAGAAGCGGGGCGGGGGTGGTGAAATGGGCAAAGGTGGTCAAAAGGGGCAAACTTCCAAACTTCCATTTACAGACTAAATAAATCATGGGGTTGTAATGCACAGCATGGTGGCTACAGTTAACAATACTGTATTGTGTATCTGAAAAGTTGCTAAGAGAGTAAATCTTAAAAGTCCTCCTAAGGAAAAAATGTATAATCTTGTGAGGTGATGGATGTTGACTAAACTTGTGATAATCATATGACATATACAAATACATCATTATGTTGTACTCCTACAGTTAATACACTGTTATGTGTCAATTAAATCTCAATAAAAATTATTAAGATGGTAAATTTTATTATATATAATTTACCACATTTTTTTAATTTTTTAAATAAAAAACATGTTTTCTTGTTTAACCCACTTGGATTCTAAATTTACAGGGGCATGAAAGAGTAAATTGCAGACGAGAGAGAAAAAAGTAGAAATGACCCATCTCAAAGTCAAAAAAAAGTACAAGAAACTTCAGCCTGGTTGGTGAAGCACCTCCGTGGATGGTTTGTAAAGGGACTGGGCATGGCCCATAGAGGGGAAAGCCACGAGAGGAATTTTATCTTCTATTTGTCAACCAGGCCCTTCTACTCCTGTGTCATTCACGGTGACTCTAAGAGAAAGACACCATCAGACCCACTTCACCGATGAGGACATCTGTCATGAGACCCCTAGTGGGGACAGGATCAGGTTGACATTCAGACCCAGAGAGACCCACCTGGAGCAGAGATCCAAAGTTAAGAATCACTTCTCTAACCTGAATCCTGGAGTTTGGGACAAGGAGTCTTAGAAGTGGTAGAGAAAGATCGGGAAGGGCAGAAAACATTCCTCTAATGAATCATTTCCGTGTTCACCATAATAACGTCTCCTCTAGGTCTAAGCTTTTTATAAACCAAGATAATTAAATAAAATACAACTTGGT
This sequence comes from Pteropus medius, assembly GCF_902729225.1. Classification (NCBI taxonomy): domain Eukaryota; kingdom Metazoa; phylum Chordata; class Mammalia; order Chiroptera; family Pteropodidae; genus Pteropus; species Pteropus medius. Next base: position 567,168 of record NW_024356336.1, read on the forward strand.
ACAAAACAGTTAACTATGTCAATATAAAATGAAAAAACCTAAGGCTTCTCTGATTAGTGACTTATATGGAAGAAGACTGGGAGTTAGCCCCAGGGACTAATCTTGGCCTTTGCCTCACCTTGAGATGTGACCTTGAGCAAGTCACAACCTCTCTGGGTCTCAGTTTCCTCATCCTCAGTTCATGTTCACCCCAGTTTATTTCCTACTCCACCCTGGGGACCCTGCTGAGCCCTCAGCCCCCTCTACCATCCGTCTAATGTTAGGTAATAGACTCCTAACATTACCTCTCACTGAACACACAGTGAGCTTGTCTGGGCTTCAGGGTCTTTGCACAGCTGGTTCCTCTACCTGGAGTAACCCCGATCTTTCCATGGCCGGGATCAGTCTCACTCAGCTTTCACCTTAAAGTCACTTCCACAGGGGTGTTTTCTCTGATCCTCTAAACTAACTTTAAAATGTCCCCTCAACCACAGTTCCTTGCTTATTTTTCTTTATAGCACTTTTCACTGTAGGATAACTTATTTATGTATGTATATACTTATTCTTGGCCACTATTCTCCCTCCCCACCCCCTGCCACCAAATGATGGAAAGCCCCACGAGAAAAAGGACTGTCTTGTTCACTGCTAAAACTCCAGACCTAGCACAGCACCTGGCCCCTGGAAGGGGCACCACACACACTTGAACGGGTTTATTGAATGAAAAGTTCACACAGACGATAATAAATGTGTGTTCTAGCCATGACATGCTGGAGTTCTAACGTAGCTCATGGAAGAGAAAAATCTGGAAGGCCATATTTACCCCAAAATCGGTGTCACAGGTGATATCTCATACCCATCAGAAACACATATAGTTAAGTTTCAGACTTACCTCTTTCAGATGCCTATAGAGGAGATCACTGTTTTTTTCCAAGAATCCTACAAAACATTGAGTAAAAAATTTTTGAATCAATGGCTTTGCCTAAAAATGCAATTCCATCCCAATTGATTCAAAGGGAAATACTAAAAATAATCTCCTAGCATTAGACGAGAATTCTCAGCCTTGGCACTATGGCATTTGGGGCTGGATAATTCTCTGTTGTGGAGACCATCTTGTACACTGTAGGAAGTTTAGCAGAATCTCTGGCCTCTACCCACTAGATGCTAGTAGCACCTTCTCCAGCTGTGACAATCAAATATGTCTCGAGACATTGCCAGTTGTCCCTGGGGGTAACTTCATCTCTGGTTGAGAACCAGGTTCTCAGATCCGAGCTTATGGCACACATGCTACCCTCTAAATCACGATGAGCTACCACATGAATATACGGCCTTTACTTTATTGAGCATTGTATGCGTACCCTAGTCCAGTAGCAAAGAACTATACATATAATGAATGACATCGAAATAATGGATGGGGCACTGAATGTTAAGAGCCACCAGGTGAGACTATGCAGATGAATGAGGAAATCAGGCCCACTGCTAAGAAAAATCAAACTCAAGCACCATACATCTTCATACAAAGGAAGACATATCATTTCCAATGTTAAAATTTGGCTTAGAGTGCTCACTTAAAACCTCATCGATTAATTAAATGAGGAACTAAGTGGCATTATAAAGTCAAAACCAGCTAGAAAAGACATGCATCAAAATGTCTAAGATACAACCTTTTAAAATGACAATTTTGAGTTATCAAAACTAAAATTTTTATTGTAGCAAAATATACATCACATAAAATCTACCATTTTAACCATTTTTAAGTACATACTTCAGTGGCATTAAGTGAATTCACAATGTTGTGTAACCATCACTACCATCCATCTCTAGAATGTTTTTGTCTTCCCAAACTCTGTACCTCTTAAACACTACCTCCCCATTCCCTCCTCCCCCAGCTTCTGATAATCATTACTTTACTTTCTGTCTATAAATTTGACTACTCTAGGTACCTCACATAAGTAAAATCAAACTGTATCCTTTTGTGTCTGGCTTATTTCACTTAGTATAATGTTTCCACAGTTCATCCATGTTGTAGCATGTGTTATACTTCCTTTTTATGGCTGAATAATGTTCTATTGGTTTTTATATACCACGTTTTGTTTATCCATTCATCCATCAATGGAAACCTGGGTTATTTTCATCTTCTGGCTATTGTGAATAATGCTGTTATAGAATGGGTGGACAAATGCCCATTCAAGTCCCTGCTTTCAATTCTTTTGTGTATATACCAAGAAGTGGTCAAAACTAAGTCTGACAGAACCCTTACCTCAGCAATGCCACTTCTGGGAATTTTTCCTATCTATATAATGTGCACAAGTTGGCCAAGTAAAATATACAAAGACGTCAGGCTCAGCAGTGTAAGAGACAAAGTTGGAAACATCCAGTGTCAAATAGATGACAAAACACATCCCTATGAGGAATGCCTGTAGCTTTTCAAAAGAAATGTGGTAGAACCTGTATTCTTCTGGGAAGAGTACATGCAGGTCTAGAGGCAAAAAGGCGAGTCTATATCCCAACTCTGCCCCTTACTAGCGTGTGACCTTGGGCAACTTAATTTCTGAGTTCAGTTGCCTCATAGATGAAAAGGGGGATAATAATGCTCCCCCACCTCACTGAGTTCTGTAACATTTAAGTGAACAATAATAAATAATAAATGTGTGTTCTAGCCATGACATGCTGGAGTTCTAACGTAGCTCATGGAAAATCTGGAAGGCCATATTTACCCCAAAATCGATGAACCTTGAAAACATTCTATTAAGTAGAAAAAAATTAAGTGGGCTTCATAATAAGAACTTCAGGGCTTCAAAGGAAACCATTAAGGAAGTGAAAAGACAACCACAGATTAGAGAAAATCTCTGCAAATCATATAGCTGGTAAGGAACTTGTATCCAGAATATATAAAGAACTCTTCCAAGTCCATAAAAAGAAGACAAACCAATTTTTAAAATGGGCAAAGGATCTGAATAGACGTTTCTCCAAGGAAGATATGAAAATGGCCAATAAACACATGAAAAGATGCTCAGCATCTTTAGTCATTAGGGAAATGCAAATCAAAACCAGAATAGATAGAGTATTCACACCCACTAGGATGGCTGGAATGAATAGACAGACAATAACATCTGTTGATGAGAATGTGGAGAAATTGGAAACCTCATACACTGCTAATGGGAAGGTAAAATAATGCAACCACTTTGAACAACTTGGCAGGGACTCAAATGGTTTAGCATAGAGTTACCATATGACCAACAATCCACTCCTAGGTATCTACTCAAGAAAGACGGAAACATATCCACACAAACACATATACAGGCACATTCAGAGCAGCATTATTCATAACAGCCAAGAAGTGTAAACAACCCAAATGCCCATCAAGTGATGAATGGATGAACAAAATGTGGTATATATCCATACAATGGATTATTTGGCAATGAAAAGGAATGACACAATGGATGAATCTTAAAAACATGCAAAGTGAAAGAAGTTAGACAGAAAAGACCACATATTGTATGTTTCCATTTATAAGCAATATGCAAAATCAACAAATCTACAAAGACAGAGCAGATTGGCTTGTTGCCTAGGGCTGTGGGGAATGAGTTTGGGAGAAAATGGGGAGTGACTGCTCATGTGTACAAGTTTCTTTTGGGGGCGATGAAATGTTCTAAAATTGACTATGGTGATGGTTATGCAACTATATTAATGAATACACTAAAAGCTATTGAATTGTATACTTTAAATGGGTGAAATACATGATGTGTGAATTATCTCAAAGTGGATATATACACGTAGTAAATAAATTTTAAAAGACTTCAAATGGCACACTTCAAATGTGGGGCTAGGGAACATGTGGAGATGGGTATGCAGTATTTCTTCAGTGGACACAGAGGCATCTGCATGGCTGTGACTTGTGGCCTGCGCCCCCAGGACACTCACCTTTGGTGCAGTATGTGACCTCTCCTGCATAGTGGAAGAGTCGGAACTCCATCCAGCCAATCCTCTTTCGGCCCTTAGGACCTGCCAGCTTCCGGCTACAGAAAAATGGAAACAGACAAGAGCTGAACCTTTCTACTTCATGGCAACAAAATGCACCAGCACATAAAGCAAACAGAGAGGGCTCTGAAAAGGTGTTTAGGACCATGACAGTTAACTAAAGGCTGGCACTGAAAGCTAACCACATACAGCAGCTCCCAGGAAGCTTTGCTGCCTGACTTCATCTGGCTACAAATCAAGGTCTCTCTAAAATTAGATCCTTCCTTCTCATGAGCACTGAGGAATAAAAAACATACCTGAACCACAGGAACATGTTTATTTGCACAATGAAGTAGTTTCCATTTTTCTAAGTGATAGCAAAGAAACAATTTTACTACCTTATATTTTTATGACGTTAAGAGACTAAAATACTCATGCAATATCATTTTTCAGATTCTGGTGCTTTGTAATTTTTAAATAACTTTTTTCTTGAAACATGTAGACATATATACTGACAGTGCACATAGCCTAGATGTATACAGCTTAATGATTTCTCTTGTTTACATGTGTGTGATTTACCCACATCATGCATAGTTACAGATTGTTCATTCTAATGGCTGGCTATTTGTGAATGTACCACAATTTATTTTTCCATTCTTGAGTCATTTACTTATCCAATTCCATTTACTTATCTTTTTGAAATCCCACAATAGTTTTGATAAAGCCACTACTATTTCTTGAATCCTTACTATGGCCAAAAATTGTACTAGATGATTTATGTAATCATTTACAATGCTATATGGTAGGTATATTAATATCCCCATCTTGTTGAAGGGGAAACTCAGATGCATGAGTGTTTCTTGCCCATCATTATATGTCTAGTAAGTGGCTGAGCCGGGATTCAAAACCAGGCCTCTAACTCTAGAGCATATGCATGCTCTTAAATTCTTTCCTCATCTCAAAGACTGAGTTTATTTCTAGTTGATTTTCTGGGATAATGGAAATGCTCTATGTTTGGATCTGTGTGGTGGTTATGTGGGTACACACAAATATAAAATTCATTGGGTTGTACACTTTAGGTATACATGTCACTGTACGTATTTTATACCTGAATTTTTTTTTAAAAGACCATCTCATGCATGTGGACATGTCCAATATGAAACGATCATGAATAAAGCAAGATACAACATCTTTAAAATTTTCTGACTTGGAAATCATTTGAGTTTGATTTTCACTAAAAAAAGGTATGCATATACAGTAACTCCTCACTTAACATCATGAATAGTTCTTGGAAATGTGGCAAAACAACATATAATGAAACCAATTTTACCATAGACTAATTGATGTAAATAAGAGTTAAGTTCCTGTGGCATCTCATCAATGTTAGAATGAAATGACATTATTTGAGGACCTGTTGTATATGATTTGCTGTATCATAATGATATTTCTATTATGAAAAAGTAGCTGTACTCCTGGGGAGCACTGCCGGCATACCCGAGAAAAGTGATATACAATGATCTTCCTCCACACAACAGCTATCAAATGAGATACATACGTTTGGAAATGTGCATGCTTGCCCACTTTCTCTTCCAGTTTTTCCAGGAAGCTCAAGTCTGTAGCTGGACCAGGACGAATACATTCTTCATCCTTCAGAAGGGGAAAAAAAGCCTCAATCCATAGGATCACACTCCATCAATTCCAAGTTTAAATGCTTTCAACCGCTGTGGCAGAATGTACTGGACTAAAATACTGTCATCTCACACAAGTTCAGGTGAACATTTCAGGGTAGGGTGGCTCATCCATCACATGTGCTCAGCTTCTTGGATTTGATAAGGGGATTGTGGAACCAGAGAGACTGGAAATTCCATAAAAAAACAACTCCAAGAGCACATCTCCTTTTGCTAGGAGCAAAGCCTTCATGGAAAGCAAGCTATAAAACCAGTTGAGTCTAACCTTTCATACTTCTCAAGCTGTGCCTTTCTCAACGGACAACATTTAACTGATCATCTTAAAAAATTAAGGATGAATCAATCAACCCTGTAGCTTTTATTAAAACAACAAAAAAACCTCGGTTAAGGTTGGTGAGACAACCCTTATAAAGTAGCATTTCTATGCTTTCTGATCTTATCTATGGAAAATGAAATGAAAACAAGGATTTATTACTAAAAGATTTTAAAATACTCGTCTAGCAATCCACATGAACATTGAATGCACATATGCTAGCTTAACGTCAGTCCTTGCTTCCAGGAACATGCTTCCCCAGATGTCCACACAGCCTGTGTCCTCACCTCTTTTAGGTCTTTGTCAGGTCAAGTGTCACTTTCTCAGTGAGTCCTTCCTAAACATCTTACCTAAAATTGAGTTCCCCTCTCCAGCACATCTAATTTTTTTTTCTTTTTTCTCCATTGCACAATCTACACATTTTGCCCATCAACCTGTTTGTTGTCACTCTCTCTATGCCCATCAACCTGTTTGCTGTCACTCTCTCCATGTGAGTGCAGGGGTTTTGGTCTGTTTTGTCCAATGCTGTGTCCCAAAGCACAGGGTACAATCTTGGCACAGAGTAAGCATTTGGCAAGGATTTGTTGAATGGAGTCTGCATGTCTCCCATGGACTAGGCATAGCTCTAAGGCCTCTGCATGAATTACCTCACTTCATTTGTCCTTACAGCTGCTGAGGTAAGTGCAGTTATCATTGTACATATTTAATGATGATGAAACTGGAACTCAGAGAGGTTAAAACACCTGCCTAAAGTTATATAGCTAATAAGCAGCTGGGGCTGGGATTTGAATCCAGGTGGTGCCCACGTTCCTGGGAACTAGTCACTACCCATTAGTGTCCCTGCTGTGCTTTAGAATACTGGATTCACACAGTGGTTAGGTGGGGATGGGGCAAAAGGAAAAAGGAAACCAGTTATTTTCATTAAAAGGGAGGCAAATCATGGTGCAGACAATCTTGAATGAAAAGGCGAGGAAATCGTTTCTCATTGGCCCTTAGACTTTATTTTTAAAATTGATGTTTGAATTGGAACAGTTATGGATTTGAGAACACTGATGTTCTCAAAAGTCACGACAGTTCAAAACAAGATCAAAAGCCCACCCCAAGGAGCCTCAACTCAACCTCGATGGATGCTCTTTGTGAAGTCTTCCTTTACGTGTTTTGGCTTCCTGCCAAGTACTAAGCATGAAAGTAGTCCCTTCCCAACTGCCACTAACACCTGCCCACACTGGATCCCATTTTCGGGCTCATTCTTCCAAGTCTACGGAAGATCGATAATGCATCCTCTCGTTTCAAAAGTCTTTCCTTGCTATCTCCAGATGGGCTATAATGTAGATCTATAAATTGAAATAAGAGGAGAAAGCTCAGCTTAAAGCTCTGAGCAAGAATTCAGCAAAAACAAACAAACAAACAAAAACAAACCAACAAAAAAACTCACAACTCATACATTTTAATCATCTAGTGGATTCCACTCTTGAACCTTTGTAAACTTGGGAAAAAGTTCTGCCATGTATCGTAAATGCCATGTGTATGGGATCTAGGTCCATATAACTTTCTCACCAAAATGGAAATGATTCCTTTGTGTCTCTCTTCTACCAAATCACAGATGATCTTGTTGTTGAAATACTGAATTGGCTCCCACTAAAATGACAAAGAGGAATGAATTCTCCAAGAAGGATTTAGATGAGCGTAAAATAGATCTCTTTTTTAATTGATTTTTCAACTTTTTTCCCCCAAAATCTGATTATCTCTAATATTAAAAAATAATAATAATACTTTCTGAAAGTCAAAATAATTTCCCAGGAAACAAGCAGAGAAGGTGTGAAAAATAATTCTTAGTACTAATCAGGAAAAATTACCAATGAAAAAACATTCTCATTTCACTAGATTAAGAAATCAAATGAAGAGAAAACATCAAAACCTTTACCTCTATACCTTCCATTTCATATTCTGCCTGTTCTGCTTTTAGGGTTCTCTCAATTAACAGTTGCTGGAGTTTCTCATTGCAGTAATTTATACAGAACTGTTCAAAACTAGAGATGCAAAAGATTTAAATAACTAAAGCTATGCAAGTAAGCCAATTTTTTAAAAAACTGTATTTACTATTTTTAAGGATGCCTTTTAGCATAGAAAAAGCAAAGCACTTATTAATCAAATAATTTATAAACGAGGTCACAAGAGTGGGCTAAAAGATATTTGCACTTTTTACTGTTATTACATTTCTGGAACAATCTTTGAATTAGGGGCCATGCAAATCTGGAGAACTTCTGGGGACTGGAAAATCAATTCTAATAAGAGATGCCTTAAACCAGACTGACACCTTGAAGAAGAACAAAGGACTGGTAGGTAATAACAAACTCACCCATTCTTGTCGAAGACTTCAAAGCCATAGATATCCAGCAATCCGATGACAGTTTTCTTGGTGAACTCCTAGTCAGAATAACACACACTCTGTTCATCGTTAGGTCTTACACTTTGTGACACTCAAAACCCGGTAGCTACCCCCAAATCTGGGACTTGGCTATTAATGCTCATGCCTTCTCTCTCCAACAATGGCTCACAGAAAAACCTTAGGGTGGAAATACTTTCCCCAGCCCACTCCTCCTGCCTGCAGCCTGCCCAGATCCCATCCCAGCTTCCATATCCATCACCTGAGCAGTGAGACCTTCCCCTTCTGATTTAGTTCCTTGCTTCAACGCTCCTCAGCCTCCCAAGACTACATTCAATCCAAAAAGAAGAAAAGGAAAAGACCTATGAACAGCCAAGGAGATGTTTATCTATGAGACAGGACAGGTGGTATGGATATCATTTTAGATAGAGGGCCAAGTGCTGTCAGACGAGGATGGCTATTTAAAGAGAATGTGCCTATTTTTAAAAAGGGACACAATTGAATATCTGTGTGGCGTACACACATTTTTTTGTGTGCTTCACTTTATTTCACTTCACAGATGTCGCATTTTTTCAAATTGAAGGCAAGACCTTCCACCAGCGAAAAGATTATGACCCACTTTATTGTGATACTTGCTTTTATTGTGGTGGTCTGGAACCACACCCTCAGTAACTCTGAGGGATGCCTGCACTGAGTTGATGCCTCCCAAATCTGTCCATTGCATCCCACCTCCATGAGTTTCATCGCCCTCACGTACCTTGTCCCCTTGCATCATTTCCTTAATTTCTAGCTTTGAGTAAATTCCATTTTTTATTTAAATAATTCCATTTAAAAAGAAAATGTGACCATAGGGTGAGTTCCAAAGAGTTGTATTTTTTTCTGATACACATTAAATATACTACTATTAAAACAGAAAATTACACTTAAAGCCATCTGGCATATTTTGAATGCTGTGCATCCCATACTTTGGGACACACTGCAAAAATCATCCAGCATGCATTTTTGTGAGCCTACTGTGTGCTAGAATGTAGGTGTGAGAAGATACCATCCTGCCCATAGGAGCTTACAGTCAATTCTCACAAATTGTTTAGAGTCATGATGTTGATTATATCACATTACCATGTTAGTGAGAGCAAGGCATCCAAAATGCACGGGCTAACCTTGTTCACTAAGGAGGAATTGATTTTGTTGACCAGCCAAGTGAACATTCGTCCATAAACAGCCTTCGCCATTGCATCTCTAGCGTAGAGAGAGAGTTCTAGCGTCAGTGGGCATATCACCTGAGAAGAACAACAGGTGCATTGTTACGGAGGTTTAAAAAAAAGCCCCGAGTTTTCAAATGATGATCAGCGAAGCATACGTGCTGTGGGAAGGTGCTTCCCCAGCCTGTACACATACACAGAGTAGCTATTTCTTGAGATACATGTGGTGCTGTAGGGCAGGGGTGGGATGGGCAGGGAGGGCTCCTTGGGAGTGCGACCCCTGGGGACTAAAGGATGAGGAGGCATCGACTAGACGAAACGTAGAGTAGAGTGCCCCAGTTGAGAGAACAGCATAGGCAAAGACTCTGTACAGGGAAGGCATGGCGAGTGTGAGGCATGGAGAACTAGAGACAGTGCAATGGTGAGGGACGGGGAAGGTAAGGCAGGAGGTGGACCATGCAGGACCTGGTGGGCCGGGATCGGGGGTTGGGCCTCCCCTGGGGCCACCACCCTGCAGGCAGCAGCAGTGGGGAGGGCAGGTACATTTCCACCCAGAGCCATTTTACCTCTTCGGTTTTGGTTTCGATCTTTCTATGGGTGAGAGCTTCCAAAAGGACCGATGGTTGGACTCCCAGGAGCTGAATAAATGGAAACCAAAATGCCATTCAGGGACCCGATTTTACTCGCTAGCTTATGAAGAGTTTGTGGAGTTTCCAGGCCCAGGGTTCTCTGCCCTGGCTGATAATTGTGCTTTAATGCAAAACAGACCACATTAGATCTTTCATCGACTAACTGGCTTTTACCCACGTTCTCACCGCCCCTGCACTCTTTGGAGCTCCCAACCAGTACCAGCTGGAAGAACATGGTCTCAGCCATTTGGACCATTGCCATCCAGCTGCCTCCCTCCCCTCTCCTTCCTCTCCACTTCTGAAGGCAAACATCACCTTGGCTATCCATTTGATCTCGTGGGTGACTGGTATGATGGCACAGCCTTGGTGGTTCTCTCCAAAACAAACGTTCCCCAGGTGTAGGATGCTGGCAATAATTCCAAAGAGATTCTAGGGACGTGGAAAGTGGTAAGGAGAGGGAGAGAAGACGGCAGCTGCCTGATGGATAAATGTCATCAGAGGAGATAACCCGAAGGAAAACCACCCTTCTTCCCACTTCCAGCCCTGAGCTTACATAACCGAATTTCTTCCTTTCTCAGAAATGGGCCTCTTAGCCACTTCCACTTCGGATATTAACGGAAGGGGGGAGAAAGAGCCCCAGCAGTAGAAGGTGGGGAAGATGCCTCAATCTCCAGCACAGGACACTTCTATTTTTAGATCCCCCGACCCAATAAACCATTTAATGTTCAAATGCCAGGGTCCTAAACACATGCATTCGAATCATATTCTGGTCTTAAAAGATCAATAGTTTAATAATTTAAAAAACGACAAAAAGATGTAAAAACCATGTTTACGAATCCTATCATTTGTTCATCTGTTCCAAAATAGGAATGTAAATAATAACTCTATGAGAATTCATTATCTGTGAACGTCTATGAGATTTAAATATTTGAGACCAAACTTGAGGGAAAGAAGAAACATCACCTCCTCCTTCCACACAACACTGGAAAAACAGAGATGCCAGAAAAATGCAGAGCACCCAGTTGACATTTGAATTTCAAATAAGTAATGACTGATTTTTTAGTGTAAGTAGTCCCATACGATGTTGTGATATACTAAAAAATCAAGTCACTGCTTATCTGAAATTAAAATGTAAGTAGGTGTCCCACATTTTTATTTGCTGAATCTGGTAACCTTACCGTGCAATCACCAGAAAACTAGAACCATCTCCTCAATCCCAGACCTACTGGCAGTTCTGCCTCTAGGACCCATACCTCAAGGTCATCTTCAGTAAAATCGATGACAGAAAAGGCATTGGAAACAGTTTTCCAGTCATTCTTGTCATTAATAGACGACTCGTTGGCACCATGACCCTGTTGACACAGAATTGGGTCACTTAATGGCATTTTTAGAGGACAGTTAGGCATGTGAAGACCTATTCCTAAATCAAAAAGGTTTTCTCTCCAAGCATGCAAGAGCTAGTTCCATAACATTCTGAACTGTGAAAACATGTTTTACTTTAATCACCTAGCATGTGATGATTTGCCAACTGCTGCTTTATTCAAATTTATTTGAAATTTTATTTAAAAATCTCTGTTCCGGGAAAACTTTCAAAGTTATGTATTAGTAACATATCTTTTGATGTGTTTTTTAAAAGAGCTTTTCTTGCCATTTTTGCTAAATAAATTGAAGACACTTATCTCTCAATAAATACCTGCTGAAACACAGAAGTGAATAACAGTGCTTAAATTCAGAAAACAATCTTGACACATGTGGCCACCACCAGCAAAAACTTTACTGTAGGACTAGATGGAAGACGACTCTCATTCAAGGAAATAAAATTTGGCATTTAGAGAAACACAGTGTATATGGAAATGATCACCAGCAGAGGTGAGATAAGACTTTTCTCACTAACTCTAGAAGTTGTCTTTTCAATAAGTAACAGATGGACCAATGTCATAATTTAAAGAGAAAACATTCTAGATGAGGGGTTTTATTAATACAGGGTATTCTTAGTTTCCCAGTTATCTGAAGATTTGTTATCTTAAAAGATTTCTTTGTTGCATAGGGAAGCCAAAGGTGTCATACCATGAAAATATTCACCAGTGAACTAGCCAGTGTTAAATCTGCAGCCTCCCAAATATCCCTTTTCCCACATGGTCAGCAGCATCTGCTCCTGCCCATCAAGGACAGGGTCTGTGCAAGTCAGTCCTCTGAGTACACCTACCTAAAGCTTTAGAAGCAGTGCAAATATACAGCAAAGTAAAGCCACATAGCTTGCCAAAGTTACAGGCATCATGAAATCAATCAAAAGAATACCAATTCTTAGACCATTTCCAAAGTCATTGTGTCATGAGAATCTGGCCAAATTAATCTGTCCGGAAAAAATTAACAAGGACATGATACCTTCTCAAAGAGAATGATTTGATTACCAACGGCCGGGAGAAGCCCTTGGGAAAATGGATGAAGCTTTCAAATATTTTTACAAATTGATTCTTGCTGATCATGCTATGGAAAGCCAAATGTGGCTTAGCTGGAAAAATTAGGTCCTCAAAAAGAAAAAAAGTAAAATTTGATGTATTCTTTGTTCTAAGAATGAACACAAAGTGTGTTAAACATTAAAATGAGATCATGAGATTTGTTTATTTTCAATATTTAGCTTCATTTTTCAAGATAAATTTCAGTCTTTTTTTTCTTTTCATGTCTTACTATGAAATGTCGGTCCTTGTTTTCTCCTTCTCAAATTGCGTCTCTACTTTCACTCTGCCAAGTGACCTCCACTCAAAGCCAGACCCAGTGAGGAGAAAAATCCAAAAATCTTGGGACAAAAAGGCACCAGTGACATCAAATACTGATAGGTGCTACATAGTCTGGGCATCCTAGAACCTTAGTACTGGCTGCAGGAAAACTAGTTCTGGGAAGTTAAATTCAGAGAGTCAATTTTACAACTCTAGATCTCAAGATTGCTTATAGGAATGGCCTACACTATTGCTTAAGGGAGGATGTTCATTTTGCAGCTAACAATTCTTAGAATGGAAGGCAGGAAGGTGCAAAAAGCCTTTTCCAAACTAGATTTGAAGGCAAAACAATGGAGCATAAGCTGTGGACATAGATGGACAGCGAGTTTCCATCACACCTAGACCAGCAGTTCTCACCTCACTGTGCCTTAGAATCTTTGGGATTAATTTAATTACATTTATAATCTCAGGGAAGTGTTAAAACAATGCTGATGTCCAGGCTCCACCCCAGACCAATTAAATCTGAATCTCTGGAGAGTAGAGCCCAGGCATTTGTATGTTTAAAAAGCTCCTCAGCTGATTCTAATTTCAGCAGGGGCAGAGAACCACTCACCTAGATACTGACTTTACCAAGATGATACACCTGGCAGGCATAAAAGGAGGGGTTTTGATAAGTGTCAAGAAACCAGTCAGTAGGATACCTTCATAATAGTAATGAGAAAGTTCGTGGACATCCCATAGAAGCCCCCACAAATACCCCTGATCCACCCTCCGAAGGATCATCGAAGCCAGGTGCTGGCTCTTCCGACCTGTGACAGGTATTTGTACAGCTTGGGGTCTCGCTCCAGTCCCAGGTAAGCAAGGAGCTCCTCTTCGCCACCCTCTAGCAGCTGGTAGAAGATGTGGAAATTCCGCTCACCCAGGTTTTGATAGACGACACGAGACTTTTCTATCAGGTAACTGATGATATGCCCACCTACAGGAATGCCCTTCAAAACAGGACAAAAAATGCAGCAATGACAACAATAACCAACACACTCTCTTACTGGTGTCTCCTGAGGAATAGAAATCCTGAATGAAATCTAATCTATCAGTCTGCTATGATTAGTGTTTTCTGGGCTCTGTTTAAAAAGGTTTTTGCTTACTCCAAGACGATGAAGATGTTTTTTGTGTTTTTGTCTAGAAGCATGATTGTTACACTATTCATGTTTAGGATTATAATTGATCACTAATTAATTTTTGATTATGGTGTGAGGTAGAGGGTCAAAGGTCTTTTTATCCTTATGAATTTCCAGTTGGTCAGCACCATTTACTAAAAAGTCAATCCTCTCCCTACTGAACCACAGTGGTGCTTTTGTCATAAGTCAAGTAGGAGGCCTATACGTGGGGGTCTTTCTGGACACTATTCTGGTTCATTGGCCTGCTTACATATCCTTGTGTCAATCACACTAAATTATTTTTAATATATCCAATAAATGATTTGCATTCCAGAAAACATACAGAACTCTTGCAAATCAATAAGGAAAAAAAAAAAAACAGCCCAATTAAAAATGAGCAAAAGTCTTTAACATAAAAGATTTTTAAGTGACCAATTAGCAAAACTTCATTAATTATCAGGGAGATAAAAACATAAATTACAATGAGAAAGAACTATACCCCACCAGAGACACCTAAAAACTAAAAGGGCCGACATACCAAATGCTGGCAAGGGCATGGAGTAACTGGAACTGTCATTAATTATCATAACGTTGCTGGTAAGAACGCAGCAATGCCACTTCTGGGTATATGCCCAACATAAATGAATGCTTGAATCTACTAAAAGACATGTACAAGGATGTTCAGGGCACTATTTTCAATAGCCCCAAACTGGAAACAACCCAAATATCCACCAACAGGGGAACAGGTAAATGGTGATAAAAGTCATACAATCAAAAAATGAACCATGCTGCATGCAGTGACATGGATGAATCTCACAGATCAAATGTTGATTGAAAGAAGCCAGACACAAAATATAATGTACCAGCAAAATTAATCTGATTACAGAGGTCAGAATAGTGGTAACCCTTTGGGAAGAGAGATATTGTCAGAGAAGGGTGGGAGAATCTTCTAAGTGTGAGACATTTTTATATCTTGATCTGAGTGGTGGTTACACAGGTAGAGACATATGTAAAAATTTACCAAGTTGTATTAGTGATCTGTATCCTTTCCAGGATGTGTGTTGAATTTCAATAAAAAGTTTAAAGTATGTATAGCTATTAAATTCTTTTCAAAGTCTATGCACATACCAGCAGAAGTCCATGCACCAGCCTCTGGGGAATCCTGTCCTTATCAGTACACTCAATACTCAGCTGAGTACTGTTCTCCAGCCTAAGTGTCACTTTGTCACTCGGAATTATATGTCCTTGAGCACTCTGTCTACCCTTCCCACTTGCATTAGCCCCTGGACGGAACACAACCACACTCATTTATTGCATATTATCTCTGGCTACTTTCATGATACAACAGAATTTAGTAATTGCAATAGAGGCCGTATGGCCCACAAATCCTAAAATATTTACTATATGGCCCTATGTGAAAAAGTTTGCTGATCCGTGTCATATAATTATGGATGCCTAAACAATACATAGCTTACTTGCAAATGTTTTCAAGCTTTATGAGAAAGAGCATCACACTGACACAGTAAACATTCCCAAGGCGTGTCCATATTATGCATGGCTGTCATTCATTTGCTCTCACTGCCATACAACCCCTCATTGTGTGAGCACCCCACAATTTAACTAGCCAGTGTCCTGTCGATGGACATTCAGTCCTCTCCAGACGTGTTGGCTCTTTCCAGTTCTTTTACCATCATGAACAGTGCTGTCGCGGGCATGCTTGCATATCGGTAAGAACATCACTAGGGGTGGAACGTCCCCACCTTAGATTACATGATTTCAACTCCACAGTACATTTGTTTTCCAAATGGCTTGTACCAACGTAGCCCCCACTAACAGCGTATAACCATTCCTAATGATCCACATCTTTGCCAACGCCTAATATTATTAGACTTCTTAATTTCTGTCCATCTCGAAGGTATAAAATGGTATCTCATTGTGGCCTTTATTTGCATTTCCCAAAACTAGTACTAATGCTGGATTTTTCAGCTATTTGAGCCAACGAATGCCCTTCCCCCCTCCTTAAGCTGCCTTCAGTTGAAGGTCTGTCACTGGAAAATTCAGAGGTCCCCGTGAACCAGTAACAGGAACGTCAATGTACCTTAAAGTCGAACTGGACATCCATGTATTTTCCAAATCTGCTGGAATTGTCATTCCGGAGTGTTCTGGCATTTCCAAAAGCCTTGGGATACAAAATGGAGGGTGGAGGAGGAGAGAGGGGAAGTGGGGGAGGGGAGAGGTTCAACCAAATCATCATGCACTGTCATTTAAGCTCACTATGCTTGTCAGATTCCTGACCCCAAAAGCCATGCATATTGTGAAAATGGAAGAGGGAGCAGGGTGCCAGGGATGAAAGCCGTACTTTATCTTCTAAGAAGGAATCACTACAGAGGATCTGATGCCAAATACTGGGGTTGGACCTCAAGAAAGGAAAATATCTTCTCCTCGAAATCCAGCCTAGGAATAGATTAGAAATGGCTTCAGGAGTGGTATTTAGGCCCCCAGGCCCTTGCTGTTCTAGAAGGCACAGCTGACGATCCCCATCACCAGCCCCCTTCTCATATTGAAGAGGTAAATTGTTCAACCCAAAGATCCACCAGGATTAATAACCAGTAAGTTAGTGAATTGAAAGAGTAGAAATAATTATCAAAATAATTTTAATTAATAATAAAAATATTAATAACTAATCGAGCATTATTTTAGTGCTTACAATTTGATGGGTACTATGAGTAGACACTTTCCACAGATTAAAAAAAAGAGACTCCAGGATATATAGTGATTTGCTGGTGTGTGGCTGCCCTGGGATTAGCATCCACACCTGCTGGACTTCAAGGTCATGCCCTTAACCATGATACTACCCAGGAGACCCTTATTCTTAACTCCCAGGCAGTGACTTGCCCATTTTGACTGAAAAGTCTTCTCACTTAGTGACCTTTCTGGAACTCCCCTTTATAGGTCCTCAAAGATCGCTTACCTCTAGCACTGGGTTGGAGAGCAGCAGTCTGTCACGGGCTATTTGTAGTGACTCAGTCATGGGACAGGTCATTGCAAAATACTGGAGGATCTTCTTGGAGGCCTCCGTCTTCCCTGCCCCACTTTCTCCAGAAATGAGGATGAAGTGGTTACTTAGCTCAGAGCACATCATGCGGTAAGCATTGTCAGCTATGGCATAGCTGGAAGAGTGGAACAGAAATGGAAGGAGTGGAAAGTGGCTATACTGCTACTTCCCTTGGCTCTGACATCTACCAGAGCAGGAAGCCACATCCAAACTGTGGTACAGGTGTACTGAGTTCAGAGAGAGAGCAAACCCCCATCTGACTGATCACACACAAAGTATACTAAATATTAAAGCTCAAATAGTAGAAGAGATAAAGTGAAAATTTTGAGCAGTAATGAAAATAATTTTTAATTTAACAAATTTATTTTTTAATCTATCAACATTTCTTATAAGAATAAGTCAGATACTAAATTACATCCCCAAGAGATGTTCTATTTATTATGAGTGGAAATAACATCTTGTCTAAATATTAAGTAATTCAATAGACACAATAAGATCTCATATTTTCTCTTTCTCTCAAAACCTAGAATATTAAGAGTATAGAAACAGAAAACCAAAAAGATTTTAAAACATCTGTGGTATCTTTAGGACAAAGCTAAAACTATCATAGGGGCTTTATCTCCAATATCAGAAACCAAAGCATAAAGGTCTCCCAAGAGTATAATCTTTGCACATGGCCAAGATTGAAAGCTGGCTATTTCAGAAATTGCTTGTGGTAAAGCAATGCAGAAAAGTTTCTGAATGTCTTGAGAGGTTAACAGATGAGTCACCAAGAAAAATGGAGGAGGAACCTTAATATTAGCCCAGAAATCAGCCAAGGAGGAGAATTGGGAAATTCAGCAAAGCCCAAATCACATGTAGATCACACGGGAAATTGCCTGCCTTAGGGATCTGTAGCCCTAGTAAGTTTCTACCTCCAGACGTGTTGGTAGTTTGGAGTAGCAAACAGCTTCTGGCATTTTCCTTCGCTGCCATGATGCCCAGGTACCAGTAGTTTTAACAGTAGCAACCCAATTCCCAGAGAAGACACCTCTTTAGCTACTCTCTTAAATTTCTCAGCAGTTACAAAAGATTCCAGTTCTCATCATATTTAAGGTGAGATTTGACAACGATATTTTCTACTGTGTTGAAAGATTTATTTCACAAGAAGGTAGTTTAAATGAAATATAAAACCTGATGAGCATGTATCAAGTATTTGGATGGATGGATGGATGGATGGATGGATGGATGGATGGATGGATGAATGGTTGGATGAAGAGTGGGTAGGTGGATGGATAGAAGGAGAGATGGGTGAATGGATGGGTGAGTGGGTGGAAAGGCGGTAAGGAGGGAGAGAGGGAGGGAAAAAACAGGAAGGAAAGAAATAGAAAATGCTCTTACTGGTGACCTGAGGAGTGCTACTTACACATGTGGTGGCAGTTCAAAGAAATTGACCCCTTGATAAAGTTCCATCTGGCTCATGGTGTAGATTCCAAGCTCCTGGTATGGATTCACAGACACAAGGAGGGTGCCAATATATGTCTAGAGGAATGAACCAAAGCACTAGTGAGGAATTCCGGGGTGCAAATGGCTACAGCAAAAGACCACCACATGCTATGATCCCCATGCAATCATTCAGTACTAGGGATTTAACATAAATAAGATAGATGGGGTCTCTGCTGTCATAGAGCTTACATGGGGGACAGGGGTAGGCAGACAACCAAGGGATCAGGATCACTTTAATTAGTGTTAAGAAAGGTATAAATAAGGTAACGTGCAAATGACTAAGGAAGGTCACCTTAGCTAGTGGGCTTAGGAAAGTTTTCTTTCAGGAGGTGATATCTGAGCTGAGTCTTGAAGGATGAGGAGCCAGTCATTAAAAAACTCAGCAGGAAGGGCGTTTCAGGCTGAGGGGACAAGTGTGGCAGGCTGGCTGCAATGGAGGCCAGTGAGAGAGAGGAGAACAGAAAATGGTAAGAGATGATGTTGGAGAGGGAAGCGAGTTCAGATCACACAGGGCATGAGGAATTGGGGGTTTACTCCAAATGCAGTGAATGGTGGACACGCCACTCTCCCTACTGAAATAAAATACCTACCCTGAACTGTAATGTAAAATGGATGGCTTTAAGAGGGAAACACTATGCTCTGATTTATGGTTCACGAAGCTCTCTCTGGCCATCAGGAGGAAGCAGGGTGAGTATGTATAGCAACCACCTAATATTGGGCCAACACTCCCACTACAGCATTTATTTCCCTAGATTTCAACATTGAGTTCTATTAATATTCAAGTTTTTGAAGTACTTATATTTGTAACACAACCACTAAGATACTTCTGGGCATACAATTATAAATAAACAAAGCTCTAAGCTCTTATTTAGAAAAAATAAATACATGGGCTCCTTTGAAAATCCATCTGGAACTTCCGGATTCTGTTTGTTGTTGCTTTTCATTTCAACGTCTCAAATACTAGAGGTACTCAAGCCTACATTAAATTATGCCAGCTATTGTTTCCAATCTCTAGGAAGACTCAAATAGAGAACCAAAACAGGGAAGAGTATTTTGACTAAAATTCTGCATTGCTTCAATCAGTAGAAAGCTTCCAGGATAGAATGTAGTTTCTGAAATTTATCTCTTCGAATCAAAAACACTTCGTTTAATAATGGTGATCCTCTCATTCCACTGACAAGTCTCCACACCATGCTATTTCTCCTTTGCTTATACATAAAATCAATTTACATAAAAATCTAGTTCCATGATTAAAAATATGCACTCTAAAAAGCACCTTGCTTACTTCTGGTAATTTTAGTTTCAACATGTAGATTAAGTCACAGGTACTACTCCAAACAAAATAGCTACGAGACAATTTTTTTTTAATTTTAAAATATTTTTAAACAGCTTCTGGTCATCTAATTTACTCTTAGCAAAAGCTAGTAAAATCTCAGTGAAATTAAATACTTAACTACACCTCACCACACACACACACACACACACGCGCGCACACACACGCACGCACACACATGCGCACATACACAGATAATGCAGAGTTTACCCTAGAATTTACCTGAAAACTGACCAATCGAATCAATGTGGGTAATAAATGGAGATCTTAGTAACAACTGGCTACCACTAGAAGCAGCAAGACCAACTTGAGGAGTTCTTCACTCTTGAAGATTCAAGAGATGCGGTGAACACCTCCTATTTTTGCCTGCCTGGCATCCAGTTCTCTTTCTTTCAAAAGATTCCTTTTAGAAAACTTTTCCAGCTCTCACTCCATATCATATGGTCAGAGGAGTCTCACCCCTTGTCTCCAGGGGTGGGCTTGGATAAAGAGCCTGTCCAATCAGAATATTCCTCATTCCTAGCTACAGGGATTGGTTTAGAGATAGACATATGACCTAAGATGGGCCAATCAGAGCCAATCAATGTGTTCTCTGAGAAGACTCCCTTCTTCCGCATCGCAACACTAAGCTGGTGGTATCACATCAGCCTGGTTCTACTGGCAGCCATCCTGCTACCTTTCAGAGAGGCTGCCCCTGAAGGAAACTAATGCAAAATAAAGCAGAGATGGAAAAGATCCCTCAAGATGAAGTACAAATTCTCAAGACATCACCTGAGAGCCTAGATCTATTCATAGATCCTAGAGTTACATAGGTCAATTGATTCCCTTTGGGGCTTGGGCCGGTTTAAGTGGGTTTCTGTCACTGGCAGCCATAAAGGCCTTAACCCAAAGGATCAAAACGCATCTGATAGCGGTCCCACCACACTTCCCTTTACCGGCTAACCTAATAGGTGATATTGTTCACAGCCATCAAAGTTGTGGAAGCAGGGAGGGAACCATCACTCCAAGAAAACAGCTGAAAAATGGGTTACGTTACATAGATGAGATTCTCGCTGAAACGCTTGCGAAGATTGTCCAGAAAAGCAGATTCGCTAGTGTACGCGTCCAACAGCACAAAATCCTGCACCCCGACCTTGTCCCTGGCGGTCAGCGTACCTTCCATGTGCAGGCGAATGTGCTTCCTCCTCGCTTCTTCTCTCTACAGGAAACAGAATTTGCCTCATCAGCTCATTCGTTAAATTCTATTGCACATCTAATGCGGAAATAGCAAGACGCTAAGCCCTGGGGATGGTAAAGAGCTGAGATTAAATGATGCTGTCTTCTTTAAGAGTTTGCATCTCTTATGGTCAGAGATACAAGAGGATGGCGATAAAAGCAATAACAATGGTAACAGCAGCAGCGGTCAGGAACCAAACATTTCCTGTGTTAGGCACTACAAATACTTGACATGTATCATCTTTAATCCTCAATCTGACCCTCTGAAGTAAGTACTATTATCGTGCCCATACTACAGATGAGGAAACTGAGGACAGAGAGGTTATAAATATGCCCAAGACCTGCTAAAAGCCAGAGCCAGGATATGGACCTAGATAGCCTGGCCTCAGAGCCTGCTTTCTTGACCATTGAATGCACTCAGTAAATGTTGGTGCCTACACTCGCCATGTGATTCTTAGAAAAGTAATGAGGAGTTTGGTCAGAAAGGGAATTATTTGTTACAGAAGAGTCTTCAAGGAAGGACAAACTTGAACTGTCCTCTCCCCAAGGCAGGACTTCAGACCTCCTGGGGGAAGGTGTGGTTGCAGCCTACTAGATGGTGGAGAATCTCGCTGGGTTACCAGGGCTAGAGGTGTTCCATGGTCATGAGGCCACAGTACAACCCTCCTGGGTACGGGAGAACAAAGAGAGTCAGATCACTGCTGGGTGGGAGACCTGGTGACTGTGGGCAACGGTTCTCCAGGGCTCAGGCAAGCTGAGGCTGGAGTTTGTGCAGAGGGAGTGGGAGTGCAGCTGTAGTAGGAAGCCTGGAATGTGTGAATCTGTGTTGGGAAGACTGTGCCAAGGTAGTCAGCAGTCTCCAGCCAGGACTGTGAGGTCACCAAGGGACTCTGTGCTCTAGACACATACTTAGTACATGTCCCCCCCGCCCCGCACCCTCACCCCCCGTACCATTGTGTAGCTGACTGCTGCTGAGAAGACAAAGTAAAACTTAGCAAGGGGAGCCGAGAAACCGGCTAATTGCAATGCCCCTCCAGCGCCCTCTACTGACAAAAATTAACATCATGCTCGCTTCAAGGAGAAATGCTTGAGAATGAAATTTATTATCAAAAAGAAGATAATAAAGGGTGAGCTCTGATCTAAGAGACAATAATTGACAACTGGCACATGTTTATGTGCAAAAGCCCTAGAATAGTCGAAACAACCTTGAAAAAGAAAAACAAAGCTAGAGGTCTCGCACTTCCTTATTTTAAGTAATCAAGACTGGCTGCCAATTGATTTTTGACAAAAGTACCAAAACAATTCAATGCAGAAAAGGAATACCTTCTCAACCAATAGTACATGAATAATTATATATCATAAGGAAAATTTCATTTCAACTGCTATCTCATAATTTTACATATATTTATATATTTTATAATGTTATAATAATATAAGTTTATATTTTTATTAGTTTATATTATATATATGAGATAGAGGTTAAAATGAAATTTTTCCTTATGAATCTCTAGTTGTTCCTGCACTATCGGTTGAAAAGACTTTTCTTTTCTGAGATGAATTTTTTTGGTATACATATTTATATATAAAATTTATATATGCTTTTATATATAAAGTCATATATATGAACTTGAGATGGATCTTAGACCTAAATGTAAATGTAAAATGTGTAAAGCTACAAGGAGAAAATAGATAAGCATATCTTTGTATCCAGA
This sequence comes from Pteropus medius, assembly GCF_902729225.1. Classification (NCBI taxonomy): domain Eukaryota; kingdom Metazoa; phylum Chordata; class Mammalia; order Chiroptera; family Pteropodidae; genus Pteropus; species Pteropus medius. The sequence goes on from NW_024356336.1 coordinate 589,996, forward strand.
GGAAGGCGAAATTAGGCTTCATCAAATATCTAACTTTGCATCAGAAGACACTGTTAAGAAAATGAATAGACAAGCCACAGACTGGCAGAAATATATACCCGCAAAGGATTTGCATGCAGAATAAAAGACTCCTACGGTTCAATAATAAAAATTCAAACCTAGTGAAAATTAGGCAAAAGACTTGAATGGACACTTCACAAAGTAAAACAGGTAAGTGGTCGAGAAGCACATAGAAAAGTGCTCAACATCATTAGTCATCAGGGAATTGCAAATTAAAACTACAGTGAAATATATTTGCAAGCAATGCCTCCGATAAGGGTGTAATATCCTAAATACACAAAGAACTCATACAACTCAATAACAACAACAATAATAACAAAAACAATCCAATTAAAAAGGCAGAGGACCTAAACAGACACTTCTCCCAAGAAGACATACAAATGGCCAACAAACATATGAAAAGATGCTCAACATCGCTAGCTGTTAGGGAAATGCAAGTCAAAACCACAATAAGATACCATCTCACACCTGTTAAAATAGGTGTTATCAATAGGACAAGTAATAACAAGTGTTGGAGAGGATGCGGAGAAAAAAGAACCCTCATACGCTGCTGGTGAGTCTGCAAATTGGTACAGCCACTATGGAAAACAGTATGGAGGTTCCTCAAAAAACTAAGAATTGATCTACCATATGATCCAGCAATCCCTCTACTGGGTATTTACCCCAAAGACTTGAAAACATATATCCAAAAAGATATTTGCACAATGATGTTCATAGCAGCATTATTCACAGTACCCAAGATATGGAAGCAACCGAAGTGTCCTACGATAGATGATTGGCTAAAGAAGCTGTGGTACATATATACAATGGAATACTACTCAGCCATAAGAAGACATGCAATACTGCCATTTGCAACAGCATGAATGGACCTTGAAGTAATAATGCTAAGCGAAATAAGCAGACAGAAAAAGCTGAAAATCTCATGATATCACATGTATGCAGGATATAAACCTAAAAGCAACAAACAGGACAAATGAACAGAGACTCATGGACATGCACAATAGATAGTGGTTACCAGAGGGTAGAGGGTGGGAGGAGGTGGGAGGTAGATGGGGTAAATGTGGTCAAATATGTGGTGACAGAAAGAAATCTAACTAGGGGTGGCGAAAACAATGCAATATATATATACATATATGCCTTACTGTTGAATTGTACACCTGAAACTTACTGGATTTAGTTAACCAATGTCACCATAATAAAAAAATTTTTAAAAAAGAAAAAATAAAACAGTAGGACTGGTAAGAGGTGTTGGATCAAGGAGAGGGATAGTTAAATGCAAGGGGATCTCTTTTTGAGGTGATGAAAATGTTCTAAAATTAACTAATGTTGGTTGCGCATGTATGTGAATATATCAAAACCACCGAACTATACATTTTACATGGGTGAATTGTATATGTGATTTATATTTCAATAAAAGCATTAAAAAAAAAAACTTTCAGTGAGATACCACCAGAATAGTTCAAATACAAAAGACTAACAACATCGAATATTAGTGAGAAAGTGGAGCAGACAGAACTGTCATTCACTGCCGGTAAGAATGTAAAGTGATTGGATCACTTCGGGAGAAGGTCTGGCAGTTTCTAATGAAGTTAACCATGCCTCTATCCTTTGATTCGGCAATTCCATTCCTAAGTATTTACATAAGAGAAATGCAAACATATGCCCACAAAAAGACTGGAACATGAAGATTTACATCAACGTTATTCATAATGGCCCCAAACTGGAAACATTCCAGATTTCCATCAACTGGAGAAAGCATGTGGACCATCCATACAATAGAATGCGCACATTGATAAAAGAGAAATGGCTGGTATGCACGGATGACTCTCACAGACATTATGCCAAGTGAAAGAACTCAGACACAAAAGGGTGCATGCCGCATGATCCCATTTATATGACATTCTAGGACAAGCAAAACTAATCTACAGTGAAAATCAGAACAATTGTTGCCTGGTTAGAGGGATTGTCTGGCAAAGGACATTTTTGGAGTGATGGAAACGTTCTCTAACTCCATAGGGCTGTGTGTTATGTGGGTGTATCCATTTGTCAAGATACATTGTTAAGGTTTTATGCATTTTGAGATATGTTTTATTTTTTAAAAACCATTAAAATAGTCAAGAGGGGATGGGATAGAGAGTAGACGGAGGTATAAATGAAAAGTGGTAGAATGTTATTAATTGTTGAAGCTGGGTATAGGAGGGATTTAATATACTATTCTGTTTACTGTGTGTATATTTTTAAATTTCCCATAATAAAAAGTTTTTAAAAACAATTGCCACTAGATGTCTCCCTACACTAGCCAAATGGAGCTAGAATAAACAATTGCCTGCTCACTAAGGTTGAAAACAATGCATTTAGATCAAACAACATTTTAGTGATTTCAAATATTCTCATTTTAAGGTTCTGTTCTGTCTTTATAAGAGAGGCAGTATAGCATAGTGATTAAGCACAAGGACTGTGGAACATGAGCCCATTCAGGTTCACATTCTACCTCTGCCTTCTTGGCTGTACAACCTTGGGAAAGTCTCTTAATCTCTTCATGTCTCCGTCATTCCTGTTCCACATCTGTAAAATGGAATCAGTGGTGCCTACTTCACAGGGTTGTTGAACAGAATCACGAAAAGTACTTGGATCAGTGCCAGACACAATGTCCGCTGTGTGAGCTCTTGTTTCTGTCCTCATTAGTGTTAATAATACATTAGAAACAAGAACATAATAAAGCAAAAAAATCTGTTGGCTAGTAGTCAACAAGCCCTTATGAAATTGGGAGTGGGCTGGAGTCTGGAATAACATCTAAAGCTACACCCACAGGTATTACTACAGTCAGACCTCTGCAGGTGGTGGGTGTAGAGATGAACAAAGCTTCTTTCTTAGCTCAGTCCGAGAGAGAAGAAGGTGATGTGCTTACAGGAGCGAGCCCTATAGTCAGCCTAGGGCCTTATGTAATCTGCAGCCCAAAGAGATTTGATAAACCTCTCGGATTCAGGAATGAGACAACAAAATCATTAAGAAACCTAAATATATAAAATTAAGGAAAGGAGAGCCTTTCTGATTAAAGGTGAAAGTCTCACTGGTTGCCCCATGGACACATGGGAGAAAGTCTGGGAAACCCCTAGGACAAAAAAGAATTTGCAAACCCCTACATATCCCCTGAATCACGTTCCCCACGCTTCATGATTTGAATACTTCCTTTACGTTTATAATCTGTGCACCACGAGTACTAATTTTTACTTCATATGTTTCTTCAAATAGCCTTTTTTCCCCTGTAAATATATACAGTTAAATTTTTTATTATGAAAAATGTTCACATACAAGAAGTATCAGAAGCATAACAGATGGAACATACCCATTACTCAGCTTCAACAGATACCAACTAATGGTGTCCCTTATTTCACCCTGGCCCCACCACTCCTCCTGACACTGGAATCTTTGAAGGTAAGTCACAAACATCATTTTATAAATCCTTCAGTACGTATCTCCAAAAGACAATAACTTTTTAAAATATATGTATACAACACCATTATCATAAAGGACTTCATGTTTCCTTAAGATTAATTATCATACCCAATCAAATTTCTATCTTTTGTGATATTCTTTACAGTTGGTTTGCCCATATCAGAACCCAAACAAGGTACAACATCACATTTAGCTGATGTGTCTCTCAAGTCTATTTTGTTCTACAGATTTTCTCTCCCTTTTTTTCTTGTAATTTATTTGTTGAAGAAATTGAACAATTTGTCCTGTAGAGTTTCTCACATTCTGGAATTTATTGATTGCATTCTTATGCGATCATCTAACATGTTCTTCTACTGAAGTTCTTGAAAATTCGTAGTTTGATCTAGAGGCCTGATCAGATACAAGATTAACTTGTTTTGTCAAAAAAAAAAAACTTCACAGGCAGTGTAGTGTACTTCCAGCAGGAGACGCATAAGGTCTGGCTGTCTTTTCAAGATGTCAGTGTTCTCATACACATTACCTAAATCCATGTTTTCTTAGAAGTTTCAAAAAAAATGGTAATATTCTAGTTCTGTTGCACCTTTATATGTTATCTGGGATCTTTCTATAAAGAGAAGATTTCCTTATCAACCATTTAGTTGTCCTAAGATAGTTTGTAAAAAAAGTCAGGAAGGATAGAGGCTTGATATACCAGTTTTCAGAATAGTGAGTTGGTTCCTTAGCATCCTCCAAAGGTGATGTTTTTAAAATTATTATGAGCTCATGGCTATAAATGTATTTGATGTGTTTCATTCCATGGCAATTACTATTCTTCTTGATGCTCAAGTTATCCAATTTTTGATGAGTGGGAACCCATTGAAAGGACTCTTGGGTCCTTTTTTACATGGCTTTAATAGTCTTTGATAGCTTTCTTACTTATCAGGATGCCAATCTTTCTCAAGCTGATCTTATATATTTTCAACCTAGACCTTGAGTCTGCACAATGAGTTCTGATTTTTTACGGTGGGAAAGTGGTAGATACCATAATCTGACACTAGAGGCGTTTATTGCTACTAGGTTGGCCACTGTTTCCTAAGCCTTTTCAATTGAGAGCTCAAGTATTTTTTATGGAATTGTTTTCCTTATTTCTTTTTTTTCAGATAATTCATTGTTAATGGAAATGCTACTGACTTTTGCATATTAATTTTGTGTTCTGCAACTTTACTGAATTTGTTGATTAGATCTAACAGTTTTTTGATGGAGTCTTTAAAGTTTTCTATATATAAAATCATGTCATCTGCAAATAGGGCTAATTTTACTTTTTCCTTTCCAATTCTGATGCCTTTTGTTTTTCTTGCCTGATTGTTCTGGCTAGGACTTCCAGTACTATGTGGAATAGAATTGGAGAGAGTGGGCACTCTCGTCTTGTTCTTGATCTTAAAGGAAGCAAGAAAGGTTTTTTTTGTTTGTTTTTTTTTTAAATAAAATACAGCACGAGTTTATTCTGAGTCTATCAATTCAAATACATACCTAAGAGGTTTGCACTTAACTTTATTTTTCTTATATCTCTTCCCCTTTCCCTTATCCAAAAATTCCAGTTCGATGACTCAATTAATTCTTCACTGGCTTTATTTCACAAGACACACACAATAGTCTCAAAATAGCAATATCAACACTATCACTAATGTGATTACTGAAAACAATTTGAAATTTTTTGAATCGTCTTCAGAATGTACTTGAGTTGTATAGGCACATTACTGTGTTTTTTAAGCACTCTTGAAATAATTGATCTCTATATGGCTATATAAGCAACAAGATACACATTTAGGTTCATTTCTTTCATTTTACTTCTTATTTGAGGGGGTTAAATTTTATTTTATAATTATGTAAAATAGTTCTAAAGGACAAAGTAAGGCATATTCAAAGAACTAGCATTTGTCTTGTCCCTTCTGCCCTACTCTTTCTTCTGTAAATAAACATTTAAAAATGTTAAAATGCTAAAATTGTTTTATTTCTTAAATATAAGCAAGTACACATAGATTTGTTTCCCTCTTTTTTAGACAAATCTTTTTTAGACTTTGTCTTTTCATTGGGAAATCTCTCCTCAAGATGAGCTCAGAGTTGTTTATAACAACATTGCTCATTCATCTTTAGAGCTGCAAAGTGCTCCACTGCATGTAGAAATCTTATAATTTGTTCAGATAGCCCCATAGTGGAAGATCTTAACCTCTTTCAGAAACTGACAGATGAGGGCAAAAAAAAAAAAAAAATCAGTAGGACATATAAAATCCAGACAACACAATTAACTCATGCAAGTATAACTATACACAAAAATTATAGAATCTACGTTTTGTTTCAAAAATACATAGAACATTTACAAAAATTGACCACAGCCTGGGCCATAAATCTCAAATTTCAAAGGATCTCAATCATAAAAAGCTGAATCGAGCTTCTAGGTCAGCACTCCAACAGGACCTTCCGAGATGACGAAAGTGTCCTAGAGCTTCGCTGCCCAGTACAGCAGACACTCACCACATACATGGCTTCTGAGCATTTGAAATATGGTGAATGCGACTGAGGAACTAAACTTTTAATTTAATTAAGTTAAATTTACATAACCAAAGTTGGCTAGTCACAGCACAGGTCTAGATCTAACTTCTAATTCAAAGGATAACAAAGAATGAAAAACACACTAAACAACACTGCAATATACAATCACTTAAATCCAGATTGGGAAACTATAGGACAAACCACCTAGTTCCTTCAACATATGGTGAAGAAAACTGCAAGGGAACCTATAAAAAGATGAAAGAGGAAAATACAAGTCAAAAACCACAAAGAGATAATACTTTATACTCACGAAGAGGGCTACAATCAAAACGTCAGATAATAGCAAGTGTTGATGAGGAAGTGGAAAAAATGGAACCGTCACACACTATTAATGGGGTTGTAGAAACGGTGCAGCTACTTTGGAAAATAGTCTGGTGGTTTTTCAAAAAGTTAACTATAGACTTACCATATGACCCAGCAATTCTATTCTTAGGTATATACCCAAGAGAAATGGAAACATGCATACATACGAAAACTTGTACAGGCATGTGCATAGAAGCATTATTCCTATCAGCCCATCAACTGATGAATGAATAAACATCCACACAATGGAATATCATTTGGCAATAAGAAAGAATGAAGTACTACTATGTGTCATATAATGGATGAACCTTGAAAACACTATGCTCAGTGAAAAAAGCCAGTCGCAAAAGATCACATATTGTATGACTCCATTTATATAAAATATCCAGAACTGATTAATCTATAGAGATGATCAGTTCATTAGTGGCTGCCAAGTGCTGAGGGTTTTGAGAGGAAATGAGAGGTGAGTGCTACAGGGTATGAGGTTTCTTTTTGAGGTGGTGAAAATATCCTATAATTGATTTTGGTGACTGTTGCACAACTCTGATATTCTAAAAACTCTGAGTTGAGCATTTTAAAGAGTGAATTGTATGTATAGTAGGTGGATTATATCTCAATAAAGTTGTTACTCCAAAAAATCTAAATGCAAAAGGCAAACCTATAAAGCTTTAGAAGAGAACAAAAAAATTATCTTAATGGCCTTTGGGTAGGGAAGGATTTCTTCATAATTCATACAAAAAAGTGTCAACCATAAAGAAAAATCTTGCCTATAATATAAAAAGAGTGCAAAGAAAAGCTACAGAGTGGAGGAAAAGCTATTTCTAACACATAAAGAGAATCTAGGAATAAATAAGAAGAACCAACCAGCTCACTGATAAATAGGCATTTTATAGAAGAATCAAATAGCCAATAAAAATGTGAAATATGCAAATTAATACCCTAATGGACTATAATTTAAGACTTAAATTGGTAAAAAATTAAAAGCCTAGTAAGACAGGCTAACGAAGACGTGAATCAACAGAAATTCTCAAAACTCTGTGGATAGGAGTGTAAATTGGTACAACTACTTTGGAAAACAATTTAGCATAGCCTACACTTACCCTATGACCAAGCAATTTCATTCTCTTTGTTTATGTGCAGTGGGGACAAACACAAAAAGCATACAGCAGCATTATTTGTAACAGTCTAAAACAGGGAAGAACTTCCATTTCCACCAACAATACAACACACTGCAATCCCTATGGCACAGAGGTATAGACAAACTACAAACAGTTATGCAGAGTATACATCGCACCATGCACTGCCTTAAGTGCTTTTCATAGATGAATTTATTTGAAGATGGGGAAACTGAGACACAGAGAGGTTAAATAACTTGCCACATAGATGGCACATGCCAACTGAGATTCAAACCTAGATAGTCAACTCCAGAATCCAAGCTCTTTTTAACACACTCCAAAAGAACAAAAAGGATGACTTTAAGAAATGGAAATACAGTCTACAGCCATGCTACCCTGAACAAGCCCAATCCCGTCTGATCTCGGAAGCTAAGAAGAGTTGGGCCTGGTTGGTACTTGGATGGGAGACCACCTAGGAAGACCAGGTGCTGTAGGCATAAAAATGAAAAAATAAAGGATTGGAAGCTGACAATGTCCTTGCAATCTGTGAGGTCAACCAAGGGTTGCCTCGCCTAAAAAAAAAAAGAAAGAGGAAAAAAAGAAAGAAATGGAAATACATGCCAAATCCTGGATAGGAAGACTCAACAAAATTGTTTAATTCAACCATTATGCTGTGCACAACTGTGAGTAAATGAATGAATCACCATTATGCTCATCATCATGGCTGGATCTCAAAAGAAAGTGTTGTTCAAAGAAATCAAGTCACAAAAGAATATATAGTTTGTTTCTATTTTAACAAAGGCTATGAACAAAATCAAGCAATATTTTGCTTGAAGATACATTCATAGGTTCTAAGACTACCAAGAAAACCAAGAATTGTGTTTCATATCTTACACTGGGTAGAGGCATATGGGAGTTTAGTATTCTTTAAGATATATATATATATATATATATATATATATATATATATATATATATATATATATATCCTATATATGATACATGCTCTTCTCTATGTATGATATTTTACAATACAAATATAAAAAGAAAACTAGACCAATGTCACTTAAGTATATCAATACTAAATTCCTCAATGAATGATTAGCAAACTGAATCCAATAGACTAACAAAAAGAAGAATAAATTATGATCAAATGGGCTTTAATCTCAGGAATTCAACATCAGATATTCTATTAATAAAGTAGATTATTCTAGGAATTTGGTGTTAGAAATCTATTACTAGATTAACCATATCAGTAGATCAAGAGAATGAAATTACACATATCCACAGATTCTGAAAAGGCATTTGATAAAATTCAACTTTTATAACTATGGTTATCAAAAACAATAGCTACTTACTTAACATCACAAAAAATTTTAAAGCTAGTATCATACTTAATAATAATCATAGAAGCATACCTGGTAAAGTCAGGAACAAGATATAGATATCTTTTATCATCCTATTTACCATTGTTCTGGAGGTACTAGTCAGTGCAATTAGACAAAAGGAAGAAATCAGAAATAGAAATAAATGCTGGAGAAAAAGAGATAAAAATGTTTGCAGATTGTCTGAGTGCTTACCTGGAAAACCCAAGATTGTCAACCAAAAATTATGCATGATATATAATTCAGGCCAAATGCAAAGTTAGTAACCACAAATCAATAGCTTTAACATAATCAAACAATTATTAGTTAGAAAATGTAATGGAAGAAGGAACTCAAAATATCACAAAACAAATGAAATATAGGAATCTTATTAACAAATATGCCAAGTCTACATAAAAATAATTTTAATATATTCCTCAGTTCCATAAATGATTTTAAAAAAAGGAAAAACACACAATGTTCTTAGAAAGATTGGGTATCATAAAGATATCAGTTCAACTAAGTTCACCTACAATGTAAATATATCTCATTTAAACTATGCCATGATTTTTTTAGTACTAAACAAACTGAGTCTAAGGTTCATCTTGGAAAAATAAATAAGAATATCCAGGAAATTTCTGAAAGAAACAAAAGGTCTACAAGAAGGTACCAGTCTTAGCAGATATTAAAACCTATTGCTACATTTACTCAATAATATATTCTTGCACATGAATAGATAAACAATTCAATGCTACTGAATAAAGAAGCTAGAGCTTGCCCGAAACATATAGCTGAATTAAATAATTAAGCATTTGAAATTCGTGGTAAGAAAATGAATTATTCAATAAATGGCATTATACAACTGTGAAAACTCAGAATTGCTCATCTAAAAGGCTGAATTTTACTGTACATAAATTAAACTTTTATTAAACTAACTTTCAAAATTAGTGTTCAACACTGGATAGTCCTATTTTTAAAGTTGTACATCCACCTCATATTTTATACCAAAACAAATTCTAGGTGGATCAAAGATTCAAACATTAAAAAATAAAATTATTAAAGAAAAAAACTAGTAGAAAATATAGGTGAAGGTAAGAATGCTTTTCTAAATATGATAAAAAAAAATTTTCAGAAGCCACAAAAGAAAGATTGATTCAACTACATAGAAAAAAATTTCTATCTAGAAAAAAAGCATCGCAAGCAAAGTCAAAGGACAAAAGCAATTTTGGAAAAAAAAAATTGTAACTCACATCCCAGTTTCCTTAATATGTAAAGAGCTTCCATAAATCAATAAGAAAAAGTCCAACACCCCCACACATACACACCAAAAGTAGACAAAAGATATAAACAACAATACACAGAAAATTTGACTTTTAAATATGAGAAGCAACTTCACTCCAAAGAGAAATGCTATTAAAATACATTGAGATAGCATTTTTAATTTTTGACAATCTGATAGGTAAAGTTTGAGAACACACTCTTGGTGAGAGTGTGGCAAAGAAGTACTGGCAGCTATTACAGGTGAGAGGGTGTGTATATTGTAGAAACTCTAAGGAAAGTAATTTTATATTATATTTTTAAAATTAAGTACATATTCTTTGAAGCAGTAATTTCCTTTCTAGGTATTTCTGTTCTAGATATGCTCTCACACAGATAAAAATCTAAATATCCATTAACAAGGAATATATAAATTATGGTACCTGCAATACAATGGAATGCTATAGAGGAATAGAATCTCCTAAATAGATTGTTACCATTTTTAAGAAAAAAATATAAACATGTATATATATACGCAATTCATTATACACATATACATGTAATTCATGACATCTCTCTGAAACGATGCCCAAGAAATTGGCAAGTGGCAAAGTGGTTGCTTCTGGAAAAGGCTTACATGGCACCGTATATCTGTTTGTAGCTTTTGAATTTCATACCTTGTATTTGTCTTATCTATTCAAAAACGAAATTTCCAAATGAGTAAATCTCCCCATTATTCTACATCTCTGTACCCTTTTGGTTTCTTACAGCACTTTCTATAACTTGCACTTATTTTAAATACGTGATTTTTAGATCTTAGGCTGACCCTTCAAGAAAACTTCAAGAGTAAATCTCGTTCATTGTTGTGTCCCCAGCTCCTAGCTCAGGTCTTGCCACATAAAAGGTGCTCAGTAAATTTGTCAATTATTTGAGTGAATTATAATTTTATTCCATTTTTTCTGTACCTTGTATAGATTAGAACCAATCTAGAAAATTCAAAGGTGAGGGCATTATAGCTAACTAAAATCATCGGTCTAGGAGAAAGCATAGATTAAAGAAAGATATTCAACATTAGTTTATTCAAATGTATTTCTCTTGCCAATAAAAAGTAATATTAAAATGGGTAGTAGCCCCTTCTTTTTAATTTTGTACTATGCACAGTACATGGTAACTGAACAGTTTACAAATATCTGTCTCATGTAATAACCATGACAACTCATTACATAGATGATATTTTCCTCACTTTTGGAAAGTATGAACAGAGAAGTTAAGTGGCAGGGGAGGCTGTAGAAAGCCCAGCTCAGCTGCTGAGTAGCTGTGTGACTTTGACCAATGTCACTGCCTCCTTTGAGCCTTAGCATGGCAGAAGTGCCAGGAGTTGCCTCCCCACCGATACCCACTTCCAAGGGGATCTTCCCCTTCCTCACTCCTGCCGAAGATGTGGGTCGAACTGGTCACATATGGGCCAGGGCATGGCCTTCCCCTGGCCTCAAGTGGATGAGACAGAATCTGGCCTAAGAATCTGGATTAGGGGGCCCATGAGATTTAATTCATTTTGTCACGGAGAAGTGAATTTCAAGGTCATGAAAACAGTGCTGCTGGCCAAGCTAGCCCACACAGATGCAAAGACATCAACCGGCAGTCCTAGAGATAGAAAGACGAAGACACAGACAGATATTGTCTGCTAACTTTTTGGTTCCTATTAGATCTGGCCATACTTTTTGCACATAAAGCGGGGAGAGGGGGAAGAGAGGATTTCAAAAATTAGTATAATTAATACCTGTACAACTTAAAAATATCAAACAGAACAAAAAGAAATAAAATAAAAAGAAAAAGTCTCTCATCACTTTAAACCTCAGTTCCTCTCACCAAAGTTTTACTTCTGTTTGGTGTATAACCACTCTGAAAATATACACGTATGTAGCATTTGATTTTTGTATTTACATAGAATCACTTTATACACAGCCTACTGCATCTTGCTTTTTTCTTACTTAATATATCCTAGATATCTTTTGTCTCAGCGAGAAGGACCTTATTCTTTTTAATGACTGCATATTATCTCATTATTACTCTCAATCATCCACCAACGTTCACTGAGTTCCTTTAGTGTGTCAGGCCCTGTTCTAGGTACTTTCCTTAGAATGCATCTGCGGACAAGCCAGAAAAATATCCATCCTTGATGACCAACATTCCCACAGATGCACGTGTAGGTTATTTTTAGCTTGAGTGTCACGAACCATTTGTAACGGGCATCCTCCCACTCACAGCTCAGCCTCATTTGCCAGAGAACCAGTAGAGAGCATTTGCCACAGAGAAATTGCTGGATCAAAAGACGATTTGAAGAGCCAGCTTAGCAAACATGAATCTAAAAGATCACTCCAACTTCCCCTCCAACAAACTGAATATGAAAATGCATCTTCTCCCCAAATCTCTTTCATACTGATAATAATACTGGTCTTCTTAATTCTCATAAATCATATAGCTGGAGATGGGAGCATTTTGGGAATTGCAAGCAGGAGAGAGCATCTTTTGAGATGTTTACTGGGGTTTTTTTTATACTTGTATCTTTATTGGGCATTTATTTTTTTCTATGATCTGCCCACTGATATCCTTTATTGGATTCTAATGGAGACCTTATTTTTGTCTTCTATTGGAACAAGCTCTTTGTAAAGTTCGGGAACTAGCCCTTTGCCATGACAGAGAATATTTTTCTCAGTTTGCCATTTCTCTTGACTTTGCTTGTGGAATTTTTCCTGTGGAGAAATATCTGATGAATTCTTCCTTTGTGGTGTCTAGGACTCCAGCATTTTTGCCTCTTCTTGGTTCCCTTTCAATTTCTTGTGACTCTGTAACAAAATTAACTTACTTGTCTGGGCTTTTGTTCCTTGAAACTAAAGAATATAATCCCCTAGTTTTTCCTTTATAAAACAAAGCCACGATATTTAAAAAAAAAAAAATTTATAAGAGTTTATTTGAGCCAAACTGATGATATGCCAGGAAGCAAGATTTCAAATGCTCCCTTTTAATTTTTAATATTTCTTTAACGGATTTGTTGACAGGATATGAGTCCATTATAGATACAGCACCAAGTAAAAAGTTGTTCCTCCCTCAGAAGTAGTAGATAAAATGACAGATTTAGTAATAACAAGAAATGAATAAGTTCCAACAGATAGGAAGGGGCAGAGCCTGGGATTCAAGCCACATTTGTCACCCTGAACACATCCTTCAGTTTAGCCTCTTATGTAGCAAATGCAAGTGTTTTTCTTTTTTTTTAATTTTTTAATTAATTAATTTTTTTTAATTGAAGAAATGATTTAAATTTTTTCCCCTGTCTACCATCCCACTTCACCCTCCTTTCTGGTAACCACTAGTCCATTGCCCATGTCCATGACTCTCTGTTTGTTTGTCCTGTTCATTTGTTGCTTTTAGGTTTATATCCCGCATATAAGCGATATCATGTAATTTTCAACTTTTTGTGTCTGGCTTATTTCGTTTAGTATGATTATCTCAAGGTCCATCCATGCTGTCACAAATGGCAGTATTTCATGTCTTCTCATGGCTGAGTAATATTCCATTGTATATATGTACCACAGCTTCTTTAGTCAATCATCTATTGTAGGACACTTTGGTTGTTTCCATGTCCTGGCCACTGTGAATAATGCTGCTATGAACATTGGTGTGCAAATATCTTTTTGGATATGAGTTTTCAAGTCTTTAGGGGTAAAAACCCAGTAGAGGGATTGCTGGATCATATGGTAGATCAATTCTTAGTTTTTTGAGGAAACTTTGTGCTGTTTTCCATAGTGGCTGTTCCAATTTTCAGTCCCACCAGCAGTGTAAGAGGGTTCCTATTTCTCTGCACCCTCTCCAGAGTTTATTACTTGTCCTGTTGATTATAGCTACTCTAACAAGTATGAGATGGTATCTCATTGTGGTTTTGATTTGCATTTCCCTAATATCTAGTGATGTTGAGCATGTTTTCATATGTTTGTTGGCCATTTGTATGTCCTCTAGGGAGAAGTGTCTGTTCAGGTCCTCTGCCCATTTTTTGATTGGATCATTTGGTTTTTTGTTGTTATTGAGTCGTATGAATTCTTTGTATATTTTAGGCCCTTATCAGAAGCGTTGCTTATAAATATATTTTCCCATTCAGATGGTTGTCTCTTTATCTTGTTGACAGTTTCCTTTGCTGAGCAGAAACTTTTTAGTTTGATGTAGTCCCATTCATTTTAGCTTTTACTTCCCTTGCCTTTGAGGTCAAATTCATAAAATCCTCTTTACGTCCAAGGTCCCTGAGTTTAGTTCCTATGTTTTCTTCCATACATTTTATTGTTTCAGGTCTTATATTCAGGTCCTTAATCCATTTTGAGTTAATTTTGGTGTGTGGTGATAGACAACAGTCTAGTTTCATTCTTTTGCAGATGGCTTTCCAGTTTTCCCGGCACCATTTATTGAAGAGGCTTTCCTTTCTCCACTGTATATTTTTGGCTTTTTTGTCGAAACTATTTGCCCATATAAATATGGGTGCAAGTGTTTTTCTTTGTCTATTTCAATGCTCGATGTTGAACTGTATCCCTTTGAATATATAAGTAGGTTTATCTGCATTCGGATGAAAACCACAGATTTGCCCTACATCCTGAGCTTCCAATTCCGAGGCAAGGAGAATGTCCTGGAATCTTGAGTGGGTTTGTTCATCCTACTTAAACCACAAAATACAACCCCCAGCTGCAATGGTCTCAAGCCAGTTTTAGAGATGTTTCAAGCATCCTTATGTGGTTAGAATTGAGGGGTATGGAAAGAGACCCCCAACTTCTTCAAACCTTTGCTTAAATTGCAGCATTGGCTAAAAATTCACCACTGGGCCCCTCTGCTTTGGGATAAGGTTGTGGTGCTTAAAGTTGATGGAACACAGAATTTAAAAAAATGGCATAGATGATAGAGGCTTTGTTCATCCCTCTAGCTACCAAATCAAAGTTGTGATGGAAACACGGAGCAAACAGCAAGCAGAGTCACCTGGGATCTAGATGAACAGAAGCACTATAACTAGGGAGAGAAATAATTAATCAACCTGCAATGGTAGAAGGTAGGAGGGGAAGACGATGCGAGGCTGCCTGGTTTCGAGCGGCTGAGTGGGACAGAGGCTGCGGTAGTGGCAGACACCAGCTGCAAAAGCCTCTTAAAGGGGTCATGTCTGCAAGAGGACTTTCACAGGGATAGACTTGCTTGCTCTGAGCACCAGCACCAGGTCGGCTGCTCAGGGGCACCAGGGACTTATAGGCAGACACTGAAATGTCGGAGCGAGAGCTGGAGGCAAGGCTTCCTTCCTCCTAGGCAGAAGTGCTGGAGGTATCCATTGTTCCTCTGTTGAGCCCTTCCCCCTCCCAGCGGGCGGCTGCAGTGCAACCATAGCTGAGACGTCATCAAACTGTATAACAGAGGTCGCTCCAACCAGAGGACTCCTTGAAAGTCTGCCTCTCCCAACTCATGGCCCCACCTAAGCCACATCCAGTTGTATCCTCCATGAGTGCCGTGATCCTTGCTGAGCCAATTCCAAGACTCATACTGGTGACAGCTGGCCTCAGTTTCTGGCATGGCCTCTTGAGGCAACTATAAGCACAGCATCTGTGGATTGCTTGCTGAATCTTAACAGGTGGCACCAGAGGGGCATAGGCTGGGGTTAAACTTGGCCTGCTGCTGAACCCCTCTCAGGACTCTGCACTGGACACCTACTACACAAAGCAACACTAATAAGTTGGGGAGACTTAGGAGCCTTGCTTAGTACATAGACTCAGACACAGAAAAGCAGCCAAAATGGGAAGACAAAGAAGCAGAAACGATATGAGAGAACAGAACAGAGATTCAGAAAAAATGGAGTCAAGCAATCTAACAGATGCAGAGTTCAAAACATTGGTTATAAAGATACTCGATGAACTTAGGGAAAGTGTAGAAATCAGTGATAACGTTAACAAGGAGATAAAAAACATAAAAATGGAACTGGAAATTATAAAAGGGAACCAGCCAGAAATGAAAAATACATTATCTGAGATGAAGAGTATATTAGAGGGAATAGACAGAGTGGATAAAGAAGAGGATTGAACTATTGACTTAGAGGATGGGGAAGGAAGGCAAGGACATTCAATCAGAAAGGCAAGAAAAAAGAAGCCAAGACTATAATAATAATTTAAGGAGCCTAAGGGACAAAACTAAATGTAAAGATATCCATGTCATTGGGGTACCTGAAAAGGAAGAACAAGAAGTCGAAAATATATTTGAAGAAATAATGATGGAAAACTTCCCTCACCTGCTGAAGGAAACAGACATACAACCCCAGGAGTCTCAAAACAGATGAACTCAAAGAGGCCCACACCAAGACATATCATAATTAAAATGCCAAAGTTTAAATACAAATAGAGAATCTTAAAAACAACAAGAGAAAAGCAGTTAGTTATCTATAAGGGAGCACCCATAAGACTGGCAGCTGATTTCTCAAAAGAAACTATGAAGGACAGAAGGGCTTAGCACAAAATATTCAACATGATGAAAACTCAGGATCTAGAACCAAGAATACTTTATCCAGAAAGGCTATCATTTAGAGTCAAAGGACAGATAAAGAGCTTCCCAGACGAAAATAAGCTAAAAGAATGTATCAACACCAAGCCAGTATTACAGGAAATGTTGGAGAGATTTCTTTAAGAAAACATGTATCAAAAATAGGAATAAAGAATGATAATAACTACATTCCTATCAACAATTACCTCAAATGGAACAGAATTAGGTGCTCCAACCGAAAGATCAGGAAGCTGAATGGATAGGAAAACAAGACTCCTACATATGCTGCCTACAAGAGACTCACTTCAGATTAAAAGACACACACAGACTGAAAGGAAAAGGATGGAAAAAGAAATTGCCTTGATGCACCTAGAGGGTATTGCCCTGAATGAAGTAAGTCAGATAAAGACAAATATCACATGATTTCACATACACATGGAATCTAAAGAACAAAATAAATAACAATGACAACAAAAATGGAAATAAATTTGTAGATACAGAGAATATTTTGAGGGCTACTGGAGGGGAAGGGAATTGGTGGATGGTGAAAAAGGGCAAGGAGATTAAGAAATATAAATGGACAGTCACAAAATAGACATGGAGGTATAAAGTGTAGCATAAGGAAAACAGTTAACAATGTTGTAATAAATATGGAAAGTGGAAGAGGGGTACTAGATTTAATGGGGTAACCATTTCATGAGTTATATAGATCTCTAATCACTATGCTGTACAACTGAAACTAATATATTATTGTATGCCAAGTACAATTTTTAAAAAACTCATTGAATTGTAAAAAAACAAAAAAACAAAAAAAAAAAACAGTTGATGGGACACAGATTTAAGAAGTTTTGGCAGAGAGAGAGAATTGAAAAGCATAAGAAGATCTGAGAAAGCTTCCCATAGTGGTAACCCTTTGTGTGGTCTGGATGGTAAGAGGGCTCACAGAAGCATCTTATCCCCCCTACTATCATGACTGTTAGGTCACAAATGGACCCCAAGTGCTGAGGCCAGGCCCATGGCCTTCCATGTGTTGATCATCTCATCATCTCATTTAATCCTCACAAAGCCCCTGTGGGATAGGCGTTACCTCAATTTTTCAAAAGGGGGAAAAAAAAACTTAGGCTGAATTATCTAAGACCCACAGAGGGTAAGTTGAGAAAGGCAGGATTCACAACAACTTGACTCCAACAGCCCAACTCCAAGCTCACTACCTCTAGGGCAGCTCCAGGTGCCCAAAGGGAAAAGTATGAGAAGGAAGAAAAGGCCTGAGAAGAAAATCCAAAAGCCATTCTTCTAAACAGAAGCTCGATCCTACTTCCTTTTTACCTAGAATCCACCCTAGATACCACCAACTGCCTGGATAGTATTTTGTTTTGCAACAAAATTGGAATAAGGAAGCGTGCCCTGCGTTGAGCTGTGTTACTGCTCTTGCCTGTTCAATTCCTGGCATTATGGCCAAAGTTTTCTTTAGATGGTCAACATCCGTAACAATTAAATGCATATGAATGAAAATAACAGCACCATGTTATTGCCGTAAAATGACAAGTAAGGGAGAAATAATACACAATATTGGTGAGACTGAGGTGAGATGGAAACCCAAATATACTGCAAGTGGCATTATACATTGTGACTGTGCCTTGGAAAATCAGTGTTGTTATAGGTAAAAGGTCATTAAAACCATCATACCATTTGACCCAGTATTTCTATTCCCTTAGAATTTCTATGAAGGAAATGTTTCAAACTAAAACACTTATCTATGTTTCTGCGGTGTTATCTAAAATGGCGATTTACATTAAATTTACAATAGTAGTCAAGTATATTACACCAACTAGAGAGGATACATATAGGTATTAATGTTTATGAAGATTATGTAAGCAATGTTTTCTCCCTTAGAAGGGAGAGCAGCTGAACATCAAATATATATGTGCATTATGATTACAAAATATGTCTGCATATGTTTGCTTATGGGCCCAGACTAGACTGGGATGTGAGCCAGACATAGTTACAAGAGGTAACAGGTGCAGATACTGGATGGTACAAGTCATTCCCATTTCTAGTGTCTGTCTGCTTTCCCCAGTGTCTGGTCAAAAACCGGGTCCACGAGTATTTTTATTCCTTTTTCCTATTGTGAAGCTTTGTCTTTGCCCTTCCAGCATCTGTAGCTCCTGATTTTTGCTGTGTCTTGGTCTCATCTTTTCTATTTTTGACTCAGTGTTTTTTTCTTTGCATTGATGCAGGATTGACAACTTCCCCCCACCGGAAGTGCATCTTCTCTGCCACCAGAAGGCCTCAAGTGGAACAGTCCAACAAGACATTCCAGTCTTCTCTAGCCAAGAGGAGGATGGGAAGCACAGCTCCAACTTCCAGATTTCTCTCTTTAAGACTTAGATCTTGACTGCAGGGGTGTAAAGCAGGAAAATGGCCATTGCTGACAGCTTGGTTTGGAGGTGACCTTGGGTCCACTACTAGGGAGAGGGTAAGTATGAGAGATGCACCCAGGGGAATAGTCTCACAACATCATGGAAAGATATTTAATGCATTATGATGGAAAAAGAAACAAATGTATCATTTAACTAATGCAATTAATTTGCATGCAAAACAAAGCTGTGTGTTACACATGGATACAGCCGTATTTAAGGATGTTTACCAAAGGCACTGTGATGGGAGGAGTCCCTAATTGGGGGAGGTAAAGAGGGGGCCATGAAAGGAGCAAAACAAATTGGGAGAGAGGCTTTACAAAGAATAAAATGACTGTTTTATGTGAACTGGGGACACTACCTGCATCTAAGATCAAAGGAAAAGAAACCAGTAATTCTTTTTTGGAATAAGTTAGAGTTGTTTCTATGACTTGTAACCAACGACACAAAACAAAACATAATGGACAGGATTTTTTTAATAATAAATTTTAAATTCAAAAGGAAAGAGATTATTTTTGACTCAACCTAGAGTTCAAATTGTAAAGCCATACACTGAATCATGTCTTCAATGAATCTCACAGTTGATGGAGCCCCGCCCTACCTCAACAAAATAACAAGGACCCACAGCTGATGTTGATGTTCCCTAAGATTTATTTGGTCACTTATAAAGTAAAAGCTCTCATCTTTGCTGACAGAATTACAAAGACTTTGAGGACTCGGCAACCAAAGCCACAGGATGTCTGCTTTCCCACACCACACTTGGAGAACAATCAGCCCTGGTTCGAAAGACAATCATTACTGAACCCCATAGCTCCACATTTCAGGTCTGATTTTGCTGTGTCCTGGTCTCATCTTTTCTATTTCTGACTCAGTGTTTTTTTCTTTGCATTGATGCAGGATTGACAACAGGGCCTGCTTTCATCTGGTTCTAGGTAATGGTACCTAAACAGTGATGCATTAGGTTTGCTAGTTATTTCTTGTGACATACGTTAAGGCATAACTATACTCATCTCTGTACCAGTTAAAATCATCTAGACGCTCCCACTGTGTGAAACTAGTTTGATTTTTTTAAACCATAAATTTCGTTTATAAATGCTCAGCAAATTATTTAAAAACAAGCCACAAAAATCCAAATAGTGTTTATCTTTAATGAATGTGAAGGGAGTTGAATGAAAGAGGCACATGAGGAGTTTCTGGGGTGCTAGTATATTCTGCCTTGACCCAGCTGGTGATTATGTGGATATGTGCCTTATAATAATTTATTAAACTGCATTTATTTTATGTACTCTTCAGTATGTGAATTATATCTCATGATAAAAAGCCTTTAAAAACATCTGATATCATAATTCTATTGTTTCTTTTCGAAGAAAAGAATATGAGACAGCAATGCCTGTTAGGAACTCTGTACTTTTTCACTTATTCTTTATAAAATTGTAGTTGGGGAAGCCAAGTGTCCTATTTCATCTGGAAAATTAAACCAACCTGATAGACGGGGGTTGTTCATGTTTTGGAAAGGAGAATAGATCAGTATTCTGTTGTACTTTTTAAAAGTGTTGATTTTTGTTTCTATTTCTCCTCGAAAACAGAATCCTGTGGTTGGTTCATGTGTAAAGGTTAAAACTCAGCAAGGATTTCAGGCAGTCTTTCAAACAAGACCTACTTCTATCAACATCTCCAATTCATAAATGAGAAATGCTTACTGTTTTGGTTTTTTTTTTAAGTTAGTACAATACTACAATATGATTATTCCCACAGAGAAAAGACTGTGGATGTTTTTAGCTCCAGTTCATACACCCTCTGTGAGGCCCAAAGAGACTTTTTCCAGGGAACAAACATATCTATCCTCTATCCCATCAAGGCAGGTAATCAAAGAGTTTGGAAAAGTATACTTGCCAGAAAAGTTTAGCCTATGAGCATCAGCAAACCACAGCCATTCTTATCTACAGGTCCTTAACATTATTAGTAAAGTTCCAGAAAGAGAAAGATTGAAAAAAAGACCTGTGCTATGGCAGTTGTTTTATTGGCAACAAAACAGCATTGAAACTCTGAAGCTGACATCTCCACACTGATTCAAGAAGCACAGAAACTCCCATTAGTTTTGTCATAAACCGATTAGAGCTGGCACACAAACCCAAGGGTCTCAGTCTTAGAGAGACATTGAATAGCCATTCAAACCCCAATAGTTGCCCCCAGTAAAACTCACAAGGAAAATTCTTAAGTTCACAACAAGGTGATGTTTAAAATTCTCTGCAGTCTCATATTTATCCACACACATCCAGAAAAAAAATAATAATAAAGTTTAGCCAAGAGGCAGTGCCAATCATCCATTGCTGGGACCTCTTGCTTACTTCTAAGAAACAGGCTCCAAGAGTCTTGTAAAGACTGACCATCCAGCCACTGGAACAGAGCAGAGATTTGGGGCAGGGGGGCTGCTTCATTTTCCCAAATCAAAAGGGGGGAAAGTAAGTGAGAAAATCTCCCGAGTTCAAACATTCCTTTAAACCCCGCAACTTTAAATACTAAATGTGTTTCATGGCTGCCATCTTGAAAAACATTAGTTTGCCAAAGGCGGCCTTTGATTCTCATTTGGGAGGGAAACGCTTGCAGATAATCCATTGAAACAGGTCCGGCACAAAGGCCTTTTTGCAACAATCATGGTGCTTGTGAAGGACAACATTTTTGTGCGCAAAATAAAACATTTTAATGCGCTACAATCCATTACACATATAGTCCTCCATTTCCTTTCAGTAATTATTCATTAGAAAACATTTAACGTCACTGTAGATTTCACACTGGGCAGTCTGGACACAAAGAACAAGAGATGGCCCATTTATAAGGGGCTGGGGCCTTCTTTTCTAATCTGAGAAACTCCACAGAGGTGGGGCCCGCAGGATACAACAGGCTGGCTAAATTGTGCGGTTAACGGTCAAAGCCCCCCTGCCTACTTTGACACTCATTTAAAGATGACAGGGAACAAAAGAGATTTGTTCTGTGCAACCCTTTCTTGTTACACAGTCTACATCAGCTCCACACATGAAACCGCCAGATTATTTTATTCCACCTGCCATCTCCCTCTCGCCTTCATCGACTCTCTCCTCTGCTACTTTGCTTGTTCCCACTTTAACACAAAGAGACAGGTAAAGAATATCGTTAAAAGCGGTCCATTCAGCATGTCAGCTTTCATAATACAATTGCCTGTCAGGTTCCCTAAGAGCTACGAGGCACTCAAATGTCTGGGTTCAGGCCAGAAATCCGGCCCACAGTTCGGTTAGCTAGCTGGGCAGCTCCCCAGCCACCTCCCGCCCTCTCGTAGCAAAAGGCCAGCTCCAGGGCACGGACACCAAAAACCATCTTGAACAACAACAATTTGAAACTTTTGCCACATCAGCAGGAGACCACATGCCGAATCCCGATGGGCTGTACGTATATTCCTTTAATGCTGACATTTTAAAATTTGGCTAAAAACTCAGACCAAAAGACCTAGAAGCCTATTAGTAGGAAAGACTGGGAAATATTCATCATATAGTCATTTTCTAAGACATTCTCAGCATGGTAAAACATTTATTTGGAAAGAGTTATATTTGGATCCTTCCCTAAAGTGGTGGGAAAAAACAATCTTGACAGTCTTGCCAGACTAATTGATATAGCTAACCATACTGGAATATGTACAGACCTAAAAACTTCTGGTGTCGTTTCTAGTTCGCATACTGCATGTAGAGTAGACACCACCTAGATGCTTCTAGAACACAGTGGTAAGAAACCAGTGAGCACAGATAGGTGTTGGCTTGTATAGATTCTCAAAAATGGCTCATGTGTCACTGTACTATTATTCTTATGAGAGCAATCCTGGTGTTTGCGTATTACACTTGCTTCTGATGATCATCATCACGTGTCATACAGTTAAACAGGAATATGCAGTATAAGATCAGTGGGTCCTGAAGGAGACAGCAAAATTCAAAATGAAGCCCGTTGTGGAAGCTCGGCCAGTGGTCAATGAAATTCTAAAAACAAAACAATTTCGATGTTCTATGTCAGAAAATAGCAAACCGTGGCCCACACGCTAAATCTAGACAGCTGCCTGGTTTTACCACAAGTAAAAAAATATATATTAATAGTATAATAATCTTGTTATAAATTAATATATTATAATCATATAATATTATACTATTACAATAGTATATTATTTTGTGACATGAGAAAATTATATGATATTCAAATTTCAGTGTCCCTAAATATTTATTGGAATGCAGTCATGCTTATTTATGTATGTCTGGTGGCTTTCAAGCTACAACAGAAATGAGTACTTGCAGCAGAAGCTTTATGGCCCATAAAGCCTAAAGTATTTACTATCTGGACCTTTACACAAAAAGTTTGCTTATCCCTGCTCTACATCCTATTTAGCACACATTTCTCTTTCCCTTACAAATCAGACTATTTAAAAATTGCATGCACCAAGAGAAGGAAGCAAAGTAGAATTCCAAACATAACTCTTTCCAAATAAATGTTGAATGGTATATGATACAACCCTCAAATTTGGAGTTAGGATACTTCTTAAGATCTTCTTTATACCCAGCATTGTTAAGTGTTAAAAAATAAAGTCATTTAGAACTTGAGTTGGGATGTTATCTTTCCAGACTATTGCTTTCCTGCTTGCCAAACACAAACCAAAAATTAACTGAAAACATCAGGCAGCAGTTTTTCTCCTATAGAACTTAGCAAGTGTTTGCTCCACAGACAGACACATCTGGCTCTGAAGGAAGCCCTTCTGAAGGTGCCGTCCCCAATTCTAAATGACAGGACTCAAGGGCAGCCAAAATTTAAAGCAAACGTACATCAAGAAAGCAAGCATGGTCTGATATTTTGATTTAAGGGGTCTTAGCTGCGGAACTAAGAAGGATCAAACTTGAGTGATACGAGCATTATAACATTGCAAGTTTTTAAGTATATGATTTGCTCAACACTGACAGCTCAACAGTTGAACTGAGGGACTATCTTTTCATTGAACGACAGGAAGACTGTTGGCGTTTTATTATCCAACCACAGCCTCTTAATCACTGCTGAATGAGTATAATTATGAATATCAGCAGACAGAATAATGCTTCTAAATCACCTCAGGGATTAGATGGTCTCCTAGTAAGAATTAGAGCAGTTCATGGAGTTTTAATTGTCTTATGGAAGTTCAAGGTAGAGAAAAACATTTGCAGTTACACAGCCATATTTTTCAACATAAGTAGGAACTAAAAATACCAAATGTAAGACTTAGACATCTCTCACTACTTCCCAACAATAAATAAAATAAATGAATGTTAGAAAAAAACAATCCTTGGATGTTTGTAGCAGTTTTTCCCCTTCATACAGGTTTTTAAAAATTGAGATATAATTGACATGTAACATTATATTAGTTTCAGGTATACAACATAATGATTCAATTTTTATATAAATTATGAAATGATCACAATAAGTTTAGTTAACATCTCTCCACAGTTACAATTTTTTTTTCTTGTGACGAGAACTTTTAAGATCTACTCTCAGCAACTTTCAAATATGAGACACAGTATTAACTATAGACACCATGCTGTAAATCACATTGCAAGATTTATTTAATTACTAGCATTTTGTACTTTTTGACCCCCTTCACTCAATTTTTCTCCACCCCACCCCACCCCACCAATGGCAACCACCAATCAATCTGTTCTGTATCTAGAAGCTTGGTTACTATTATTATTTTTAGGTTCCCATATAAGTGAGATCTTATAGCATTTGTCTTTGTCTGACTTATTAGCATAATGCCCTTAACATCCCTTCACGTTGTCATAAATGGAAAGATTTCCTTCTTTTTATGGCTAAATAATATTCATACATATCACAATTTATTCATCCATTGATGTACACTTAGGCTGCTTCCATGTCTTGGCTATTGTAAGTAATGCTACAGTGAACATAGGGGTTCAGTATAGCAGTTTTAAATGGAGGCTACCTATTCTAATTACTTGGAGCCTTCTTTGAAGTCCACGAAAGTTCCTTGAAGTCCTATTTCCCTAAATTTGTAGTTGAACTGTAAATAGGCATTTCTTGCCCTAAGGTATCTTCCTCACTTATCTTTTCCCTGGAAAAACAGGTATTTCATGGACTGGGAGCCTTGCAAACACTCAGCAGAAATTAGATCTTGACCATGGATTATACTAAAACCTGTTTGGATGAACAAATGCAAAAGTGTAGCTTGGAATTTTCCCATGATTTTTTTTTTTTCCTCCTCCATCTCAGAACACACCCCTTTGAAATTACTAGACATCACACAATAGACAACTTGCTGTGTGGCATTTTAAATATTCCCTGTCCTGAAAGGAGTGTTTAAATAACACTCAGGTAAAAACTATGGCTTCCGGTAGGTTTAGAGATCACTTAATCCTGAGACTGTGGTTCTCAAACTTTAATATGTAGAAGAATGGCCTGGTGAAGCCTGGGAAAATGCAGAGGGTGGGCCCAGGAGTCTGCATGTTTAACAGGCACCCCACCCCCTGCCACTCCAGTGAGGGTAGCGAGGACCATCAAATAACCCCACTTTGAGAAGTGGGGTGTGTGGACCTGCAGTAGCTTCTGTTTCATTGGTTCTTCTGATCTGAATTAGCTAAATGCTTGCTGAAGAGACTTGTTTTATTCTTCTAAGACAGTGTTCTTTTTTTTTTAACCTTTTTCTATTGTTTGAGAAAAATCAGTGTCTCTTTGTGAAACTGCAAATCTCCAAAAATAAAAATAAAATACTAATAAAAAAAAATGCAGAATCTCAGGCACCCCCAGAACTACTGAGTTGAAATCTGCATTTCAACAAGATCTCTTATTGATTAGTGTGCACTTTACTGTGTAACACTCATGTCGAGTAAGATCCAGTGATCTTGGGAAAATGTAAAAGTTAAGGAAGACTGAAACCAGCATTCCCGAGGCAGTATGAATGTGAAAACAGAGACAGAAACCTCTGTCAAACACCGTTAGGTTGTAAGAGGGGCTCGTCAAAGGCGGGCAGAGGAAGGAACAAAGGCCACCAGGGCAGGACCCTGCCAGCCCCAGCTCCCGGGAGCTAAGGGCTTGCCGGTTATACAAATTCTGAGTCCAAAGTTTTTTCTTTCCTATGCCTAGAATTTATTAGAAAATTTCCAATCCCCTTTTTCTCCATTTCTAATGCCAGTCAGGTTATTTCTCCTTTGTGATATTGGACTTAGCAGGCAGGACAGCCCACCCCCACCTTCTATTTTATTTCTACTGGAGAGGTCAGCCAAAAAGGCCTAATCTCGTACCCATAAAAGGAAAGTTTAGCTACAAACTGAAATTAAAAAGATAGAGATTTGCCAGGCTCTAAGACTACTCTTCCTAAAGAAACATACCTTTTCTGTCCAAATTTTTTAATTAAAAGCAAAATGTACACAGTCTTTGGCTATAAGCTGGTCTCCTGGGCCTCAGGCTGGAGTTTCTAAGACTTCCTATGAAGGAGAGAAAGGTAGTGCACACAGGTACCCCTTGGGGACAAATATGCAAGAAATAAAAAAATACGTACAATTTTTTAAAATACATACATTTTTCTGGACTTTGCTATTAACACTACATGGTTTATGATGAGATAAAGTAAGGAGTTGAGGGTAAAAAGTATACTTACTAAATAAGCAACTATTAAAAGCCCCTTTCAAAGGGATATAGCTCTTTAAAATGATATCTTTTCTTTTTGTCTGCTTATAAAAGAATTACACATTCATTTTAGACATTCTGGAAAAATGCAATAAAAAGAATAAAAATCATCCATATTCTCTTCACTCATCAATTACTGTTTTCATTTTGCAATATCCTTCCTCATCCCATGCATGTACGCATGTAAAAATACTGGGATGATGTTTTATAAATGACTTTATATCATTTTTTAAAATAACATGATTAATCCTCAAATTAAGAATGCCACTTTAATATATCATAAATGTGAAATCATCTGGAACTGAAACATGCAGAATTACAAGATTAGAAATGAAAATTCAGGCAACAGTTAATTTCTCAGTAAATTCCATGGACCACGATGGTATTGCTTATGAATCTTCTGGCCAAGTATGCGCAATTAAAGTATTAATACTAAGGACTAGAATTATTTTCATCAATAAATGTCATCTTTTAAAGACTCTATTAAAAGAGGAATTATGAGCAGAGCCAGGCTGTTGTGACAAGGGATTTACCCTTGAAAAAAGCAAAAACAAACAAACAAACAAAAAAAACCCCTTCATTTTCTGAACTATATTGAGTACCTTCTCGTTCCATTCGCTAGAAAAACTTAAATCTGAAGCAAAGAAAGAGAGCAAAGCATCTGACAGAATCCTGAGTATTCAGAAACCCATATGGGAGGGAAAATAGTTTCATTTTCTCTAATTGACAGTAATGGGGGTGGGGGAAGCATAATTAGAACCAGCTTCGCCGACCACCATGGAATCTTCTGCATCAGATGATGCTTGATTCAAGCGGAGACAAAATGAAAATTTTATGGAACCTGCTAAAACTACCATTGGAAATTTTGACCCTAGAATCTGTATTGTCAACTTAAGAAGCAAACGATCACATTAGAAAGTTGAGTGATTCTAATAGATATGGACATGAGCACAATCAAAACCATCGTAATTATGAAGGCTTTCTTCTTATTTTTTCAAGTGAACACAGCACCTGATAAACCAATTTCTGAGCATCTACTGTGTGCAAGGCATTATAAAATTTAGTCTCTTTAAAAAGAAAACACAATTATAGCAACGGTGAACAAGACAATTGTCCTAGATTCAATGCCTAGCTTCAATGGCTTTTACTCAGACGCCATAAAAAATAGTTAATTGGGAAGTCACTTAAAATAGTGTCACAAGTTCTTGCTGTAAAATTCTGTGTGATTTTGCTTTTTAAGATTTTAATTTCAAATGCTTATTTTGTTAATCAAAAGATAAAGTAAGAGAGTGGAGGCTGGCTGGGGGAACGTGTTCATAAGAGAGTTTAAAGCTGTAATACAAAAACACACAAGCCTGATTTAGACGCAGCTTTGCTTTAAAAATAAGCCATTCCAAAATCAGTTGCAAAATTAAAAATAAAAGCATTGGAAATGAGATCCAAGAGGCAGCTTAGCTGACCCAATTACTCTCTGAACCCAGTATACGACTTGGAAGCCTTGTCACCTATATTCTAGTGAAACTGCCTCCACACCAAACATGAGAATGAGTCTATTAAAGGCTTAATGAGCTTAATTAATTAGCACTTAAGACACTCAGGGTAAAAATAATTACTCTCAATTGTGGTGGTTGTTCCATGAACCTACAGATGTGATAAAATGGCATGAACTTCACACACACACATACAGACATTGTAACATCATTTGTCCCGGCTTAAATATTGTACTATTGCTATGTAAGATGTAACCACTGAATGACTCTGGATGAAGGGTACATGATACCTCTCTATACTATTTTTGCAACTTCGCGAGTCTATAATTATTTTTAAAACATTATTAAACAGTTACCAATGGCATTTTGACTCTTTGTTGTATTATAAAGTAAAAAAATGTATTTAGATTATGGCAAAGTACTTGTTATTTGAAACATGATGGAAGCCATCCTCAATAAATATTGAACATGGATGTAAGTCATGAATCTCTTCCTCATTATCTAAAAGGGGAAATTTCTGACTTTTGACCAAGTTCCTACCATCTAAATAAGTTGGGAGAAAGAGGCAACAGCCCAGATGATTCGCATAAAGTGAGCTTTTAAATGAATTACCCATGAACTAAATATGCCATCATGTGGATGATGCCCAAACAAGTGGCACAAAGTACTTAGTTAATATCAGTGTCATTATTCGTGTGGCTTTAATGCTTCCTTTTGTTTCACTCATCAAACTCAGCTCCCTCTGAGGTTATTTCTAAATGGCTCCATCTCTAATGTTTCCAAATAAGGTGTTTTTTTTTTTTAATTTTCATTTTAAAGTAATTATACACTCATAAGTTGCAAAAATAGTAGAGAGGTTCCATGTACACTTCACTCAACTTTCCTCCAATATAATGTAACTATAGTTCCAAGAAATTGACAATGGGTCGATCTTCAGATTTATTCAGATTTTGCTAGTTTTTACATGCACTTGTGTGTGTGTGTATGTCTATGTAATTTTACCAAATGTATGGATTCATGTAACCACCATGACGATCAAATACAGAATTGCTTCATCATCCCTAAGGATGTGCTACCTTTCACTGTCATACCAACCATCCTCTACCTCCTGGCAACCGGTAATCTGTTCTCTCTCTATATAATCATATCATTTTGAGAATGATCTATAAATGGAGTCATATAGTATGTAACCTTTGAGGTTGTCTTTTTTCATTAATACCCTTGAGATCCATCCAAGTTGTCAGATGTACCCATAGTTTATTTTTTATTCTAGTGTTCCATTTTTAATGTTTTTCCAAGAGAATCTGGGAATTGATTTACATTAAAATTAGCTTCCTTCATTTTTTTTTAAAGTATAACTATATACAGATAAATCTGCATGTATACTTCTACACGAATATCATGTAGCCATGAAGATAGAAAATGCCACACAAGATCTTGCTTGAGGTCAGGCTGACCTGTTGCATTTCTCCTGCAAGACCGGTTCCACAGTGACTATTCTTCTCCAATAATCAACTAAATTATTTCTCCCAGTGAATCATGCTTCCTAGAGTCACTATTTTGAGATGTAATGCAGGAATGTCAAGTAAAACCAGGACCTCTGGGTGTTCCAATACAGTTTTGTCAAGGACAGTGCCATTTTGAGTTACCAGTTGCCAAGGTGCTATAGAAATGGATAATCGACTGAAGGATCAATGACAAGCTTAGCTAGAGTTTCTTCTTTGTGCATGAGGTTTCTGTGGCTGGCTGCTAAATTATTCTAACTACATATAAAAATACTTCTGTAACCTCCCAGCTGTCCAGAGAAGGAGAAATAATCCTTCAACGATGCTTTCTAAATAGACAATATGAGATGGTTATGCAAAAAGAAAAGAAAAGAAAAGAAAAGAAAAGAAACCCAGAAAAATTGTCCTTCTAAATCTTTATACCTTTAATTAACTCCTAAAAAAGAGCAATAGCTTTAACACTTAAATTCTGTCTTCCACTGTCTCAGAGAATTTTTTCATTGTCAATGTGGTAATAGAATATCTCAGTTTTAGCTTAAGATGAACTTTACCTGGTCCAATTTTGAGTTATAACATCTAAAAGTAAACACTCTATATCTGGGATAAAAAAAGAAAATTTATAAATAGTCTTACATCTAAGGGCAAAAATCACCTACGATTTTCTTCACCATGAGGTCACCATCTATTATTTAAGGTTCTACCTGTGCTGTCCAATACAGTAGCTTCTAGCCACATGTGGCTATTCAATTAAAATTAAGTAAAATTTTAAGTTCAATTCCTTAGTTTCATTAGCCGCATGTCAAGCACTCAGTAGTCACATGCGGCCTGCAGCTAATGCATTGGACATTGAGAATATAGACCATTTCCAAAACCACAGAAAGTCTGATTGACAGCACTGCTCTAGACCAATTCGAAATGAATTGGTCAACACCCCACACTTTGACTCTAAAAGATCACACTGTCCCCAACAAAAGGGGGGCATCTAAAGATCATCTTAAATAAAAATTCCACCAAACAAATCCAGACCCTTATCCACAAGCCCAGTTCTCTCTCAGTGTTCTACTGGAGGCTCAGCTGTTATGGTCGTTTAGACAGCTCCAGGTAGAATAGAGGGTGCCAGAGTGAGGCTGCCTTCAAGTCACGTTACCTTGGATTCCATCATGCACCAAGGGAGAACACGTTGCTAATAATTATTCCACTTGAACCATTCAAAACTTGCTTCCCTCTGGTTTATGATCCTATGACGCATGAGACACACTGCAACAAGGTATGAGGTGATTCTAGCCCGCTGGGCAGAGCAGCATTAAAAATTCATCCTAGGAGGCAGTGACTGCATCCTATGGCCGCCCACCTGTAGGTACACAGGGCTGCTCAGAGTGATAAGACCTGGAAACCTGATCTCCCTCAAGATTGTGTTACAGCCACTGCTGATCTTTGATTAGTCACTTACATTCCTGACCAGTCGCCATCTATTAAAGTCAGAACCCTACGTGAGCTACACAGAAAAAGTAAAAATTTTCCTGACCACTCAGCCTAGATCCAGCTCAGTGGAAATCGTCTCAGAATCATTTCTTGGCTCTGTTTGGAAAGCCACATCCTCAAACTTCAAGAAAGCAAGTCGAGCGGCCATTTCGAGGTTCATAATATAGAGACTCTAGCCTTCCCCAGGTTTCCTTTATTTTCATTTCATTATTGTTAATTTTGAGATGCAAAACTAACATATGCGTGCCTTCTCATTTAAAAATTACATTAAAACTATCGGAGACAGTGTAACTGTGGGTGGCTCAGAGTTAGCCCCTTTCAGGCCTGGAACTAATTTTTAAGTTATGTTCTATTTGTCAAGTTATGTTCTTTCTCTTTAAAAGACCTCCCCTGTACCCACCTAACCCCTCATTGTATAAGCCACAGGATCTCAAACCTGAGGCTGCTTCTGTGATAAGCTCATGGTTAAGAGTCCATTTGCTAGATTTGCACCCCGACTTTGCTCTCTGTTGGATGTAGGATGGTGGACGAGTGCGGACCTCTTGGGCCTCAGGTTCCTGATCTGTAAAACTTGGGAGGATTCAGTACCACCACCACCCCCACACACACTCTTACAAGGATTTAATACACATAAAGTACTTGGAAGGGCACCTGGCACCGGTGGCACCCACTACATACTAGCTCTTAATGTTCTTATGGATAAGACTCCAGTCTTCTCTAAGCCCACCTCCTCAGCAGACCCCTCCCCCAAGAGTACATTATCTTGCTTTGTTTCCTTCTCTACCTTTTCCTACCCATGTGTCAGTATATGCACCCATAACAAATAGATGGTGTGCATATGTACACATTCATGTGAGTGTATCATGGTATATATAGTTCCACAATTTGTTTTTTTCACTGAATGATACAGCTTGAGAATCTTGTCATTTCAGTGCCTACCAGGCTTTCACTAGATCATTATTAAAATCTTAACATGCACATATGCTAAAAGGAAATCACTACCAATGGACATTTGGGCTGTTCCCACTTTTTGGCTATTGTGAATAACGTTGCTATGAACATTCACATACTAGTTTCTGGGTACATGTTTTCATTTCTCTTAGGGATATACTTAGGAGTGACATTTCTGGGTTATGTGTTAAGTCCATATTTAACTTTTTGAGGAATTACCAAACCATTTTTCAAAATGGCTGTACCATTACTGCAGCAATATATGAGGTTTCTGATTACTTTTTTTTCCAGTTACAGTTGACATTTGGTATTATTTTATATTAGTTCCAGGTGTCCAGCATAGTGAATAGACATAAAATTTACAAAATGATTGATTAGTTTAGTACCTATCTGGCACTATACATAGTAATTTCAATATTATTGACTACATTCCCTGTGCTGTACTTTACATCCCCATGACTATTTTGTAACTATCAATTTGTCCTGCCAAGATATTAAAACATTTAGAGCTATAATGGTTCTATAGTACGTTTGTGTATATGGTTGCTCAACTCTGCATATATTAAAAACTGTTGAATCATATACTATAATGGGTATGAATTATATCTCAATAAAGCTATTATGTAAAACAAAATCTATGATGAATAATAAAGATGGGATCTGACCTCACACTCACATGACTCACCTCACTCATTTTCCCACAATCCCAGCCCTGTCGGATCCAGTGAACAGACAGACCAAAAACAGATAAACTATTAACAGGGGAATTTTGGAGTATAAGAATAGGAAGAAAATAATATGACCCAGAGTATCTAACAGCAAATGACAGGAAGGAAATGAAAAGGCATGGCTGGAACTGAAAAACAAGATACCAAACGATGAGAAGGCCAATCAAGGGAGGTATTTTTCCCGAGGTGGCTGAGGGTTCTGGAGGAAGCTGGAGTTGAAGCAAGTTCTTCTGGGGAAAAAAAAATGACCCTGGGAAGGGAGTTTGAGATTCCTGGCTCCCCCTCAAGGGCACACTCTGCCACCTAACACTCACGAGACAGGTTTCTCTCTTTAACACCTGGAGACCTTGCCTGAACATCTAACCATGAATGTAGTGGACGTGTGTGGTTACTCATCTAGCTCTCGTGTCCCACTCTGCTTCCGAATAATGTCATCATCCCACAGCCACATGGTTGTATGAACGCAATCCCTCCCTCCTGCTCTTGGCCTTATACTCTGGCCCCAGCACTTGACTCTCCCGTGGGCAGATGGCTCAAACGAGGCCAATTAGAAACAAGGGGACATTATCAGAGCCTTTCAGGAAGGAGGATTCCCATCTTCTGGAATACCACAGAAACAACGAGCAATAGATCTTTCCTTCCTTTGGTCAGAGAAAGATAAGCATGTGAGGAATGGCACCCCTGCAACCACTAATGCTACCATGAGGGGAACCAGCCTGAGAATGAGACCTAGACACAGAGGTGAGCAGAGAGGAAAGAACCATCTAGAAATGGAGTGTGTGTGTGTGTGGGGGGGGCGGGGAACTTGAAGTTATTATGAAATGCTGGATCAAATTGTGCCTGAAGTGTATACTGCCTCTGGAATTATCAGTTATATAAACCTGATAGCAACTGAAAACTTCTGATAAAATGGGCAATATTTTTTTCTTTAGATAAACTAATATTTCACCTCAGCTGAAACTTTACTCCAGTATATTTATGTTAAGAATAGAGAATAGTCTACGGCCATGCCACCCTGAACATGCTCAATCTCATCTGATCTTGGAAGCTAAACAGGGTCGGGCCTGGTTAGTACTTGGATGGAAGACCACCTGGAATACCAGGTGCTGTTGGTGTTAAAAAAAAAAGAAGAAGAAGAAGAAGAAGAATAGAGAATATGCTCTACATATTTGGAGATGTTTTAGATGCTGACTAGGTCCATGGCAAGTTCAAGGGCCTCCAACCCTCTGTGCCACCCCAGGTTGTCCCCAGCCAACACCTTCTCTACTGTGCCTCCTTGCCTTGCTGGTACCCAAACTTACTCATTGAGATCATCAGCAGCTCTAGGGTGGTACATAGAAACATTAAAAATGGATCCACTTATCTGAGACCCTCTCCATCTGGCCTACTCAAAAAGATAAGGAAAGGGTGGGGGTTCGAGAGAGATACATGATCATCAATTCAAAGTCTGTCTAAAAACCTGTTCCTATATGAGGGTCTTTGGTATAGACAGGATATTTTCTAATTCTGTCAAATTCCTATTCATCTATTATACCTCCACTTTGAAAGTCATTTCTTCAGAGAAGCCTTCCTAATACCCCTCCCCTGGCCCCAACTCAACTCTCTAATATGTGCAGTATTCCTTGTTAGCATTTTCCAAAGATAACACATTACTACTATAATTCTTTAATATCTGTCTCCCCCCGCCATGAGGATGCACCCCGCACAGCTACCTATGTTATGTCCAGTCACAGCTGTCCCTCTCACATTGAACATGATCAATAAGTAGTAATGGAAGGAGCCACATGTGACCCAAGAATAGCTTAGATGTAACTACTTATTGTTTACAAAGTTTATTCTTCATTAACCGCGTTCTGGGTCCTTTAGCAATATTCGAGAATCTTATAGGCATAGGGCTTTTCTTTACAATAACTATTATTTTAGATACATGGAAGATATGGGTTTGAAGACAAATTAAGAGCCATTCAGCTTGTCTAATACCTAAAATCACCTTAAATCCAGAACACTGGCAAGCTCTGCCATTTCCAATTGATTCCATTAGATATATATTCGTAGAAAATGTTCAGATATGATCATTTTGTGTTGTCACTTTTCTTTGCTTAAATGTGTTCCTAAAAGAATGCAAGTGGTAAAACAACAACAAAGACCTTATCCCTACATTTCTTATCACAAGCTGTCTGTCTACATGACAGGTATTTTAAAGTCACATTTTTAAAGTGCTGATTCCTAAGCATTTTCATATGGATGCACTTGGCCCGCCTCCTTCCAACAACACCATTATTCAGATTTAAGATAATATATTCAAGACAAAAAGGGGAGCATAATTAATATTTGGTGTTATCTTATACATTCATAATTGCCTGAAATTATGTTTAGATGGCTATATATATGTGTATGTATGTGTATGCTACTTTTAAAAGGTTAAATCAGCATATATGTATGCGTATATATATATATATATATATATATATATATATATATATATATATATATATATGCTTCCTAAACCTTTTTCAGTTTGGGATGTGTGCCAGCAACAGCTACCATCTTACTAAATGTTGGATATGTGCCAAGTAATGTGTATACCTTTCTGCACTTAACCCTCACGTATTTATTAGTCAGGGTTCTCCAGCAAAGCAGAACTAATAAGATACATAGATGTATAGATAAGAGATTTATATAGGAATTAGCTCATGCGATTATGGGGGCTGAGAAGACTCACAACCTGCAGAACTGGTGGTATAACTGAGAGCACTGATTTCCTAGGGCAGGTGGAATCGATCACCTCAGCTCAAGCAAAAAGAGCTAATTCGAACCTTCCTCTTCTTTTTTGTTCTGTTCAGGTCCTCGACAGATTGGATGATGGCTACCTGCAAGGAGGAAAGTGATCTTTTACTCAGTCTACCAACTCAGATGCTAATCTCTTCTAGAAATGCCCTCACAGACACACCCAGAAATAATGTTTTACAAGCTACCTGGTCATCCCTTAGCCTGGAAGATACCTAAAATTAACCATCACAACCTTACGAGAATCTTCTGAGTCAGATATTGATAACCTCATTTTACAGAGGGGCAAGCTGTTGATTTGAAAAACCAAGTAAGTTGCCCAAGGTCACACAGCTAGTAAACGGGTAGGCATGGAAGCTGGTATTTTGTTGTTTTGTTAATTTTTCAATTACAATCAACATTCAATATTGTGTTAGTTTCAGGTATACAGCATAGTTGTTAGACATTTATATAACTTATATAACTTATCAAGTGGTCACCCCTATAAGTCTAGTATCCCCTGACACCACACACAGTTATGAGAGCTGGTGTTCTTAACTACCATATCAGCTGCTGGGGAAGGACAGTCAGCTCTCATTTAGCAGGTCCTGATATAATCAGAACAAAACTTCTCATCCATTTTTTTTTCTTTTCTGTTCTATTGTCTTTGTGCTACTTTTAAAAGGTTAAATCAGCATTTTGCAACCATCTTAACAAGACTGGCTCAAGCTGAAATCCTCGACGGATAATAACCCAGGGGAAATTTTTGATTAGGTACAGGATATCTATCTACCCATGGATTATATATAACAGAAAGGCAGAAAATGGTAATTATACAGTGGAGAAGTCAGACAGCACTTCCAACTGGGTGTCAAAAGTTAACATCTCCAGTGAGGGATGATTGGACACTGGGGGCCTCCAGATGTAATTCACTGAGAAGAATAGAACATCACCTCTGCAGTGTTGTGGCCAGGAGTATGTAATTGGAATTGAGTCACCAGAAAACATTAGGCAAACACAAGATAAGAAATGTTCTATTCCAGGGTTTCTTTTTGAGGCGATGAAAACATTCTGGAATAGTGGTGATGGTTGCACAACTTTGTGACTACACTAAAACCCACTGAATTGTACACTTCAAAAAGGCAGATTTTATGGTATGTGAATTATATCTCAGTAAAGCTGTTATTTAAAAAGCAATACAAAAACAACAAACAGGGAAGAAAAAAACCAGAGAACTAACAGGAATGCTAACTACAAGAGGAGATGGAAATGTTTGTAAATAAAACAGTCTTCCAGATACATGGCCAAGAAAACATCTTGCTGAAAAGCAGGAGGAAGTTTGAGGTGGTGACTGGCTGGCGTTTTCAATGGATCTAGTCCTGGTTTACTAATTGCTTAATCTTTCTGAACTGAATTTTCTCATCTGTTAAAAGATGGATAATATCTACTTCCCAGGGATGGTAGGAGAGTTCATGAGGTCACATATACACAGCCTTTGACACCCTCTAAGGGTGCAAATTTTCTCCTTCAAGAGGGAATCACACGAAGCACATTGAGCTTCTGTTTGGAACCATAAACATGTTCTATATGTCCTATGTACACGGTGGGAAAACAGGGCCAATGCTCTAGAAGCTACGGACTGCCGATCTGACATCACTTTTCTCTGCATCAGTAAATATTCATCGAGTATCCACGAAACAAAGGGTGCCACAGACACGTCGCTCTCATTTATTAAAAAGTGGGAAATAAATTTACAGCTGCTCAGGAATAACTTGAGAAGATCTGTGACAAGTCCTTAAACTCTATATGGTGAATTTGTCATTGAAAGACATAACACCGATTCTGACATATCGACCGTAAAAAAAAAAAGAGATCTCATAAAGAATCTCAAATATGAACGGGTGGCAAAAAATCCCTATCAGGTTAAGCTGGGTGCATGCTACAGAACTACATTAAATAGAAAAGCATCAGAGCAAATGAAAAAAACAGCTCATCTCTAGCTTTAACATAGGAGCTACACTAAAAAACTGAGTGCGACCCCAAAAATTTGAAAGACGTTTATTTGTAGATACATTTATTTGTAAAGATATACATGGAAATATATATGTTCATTGCAGCATTATTCATGGAGGACAAGACATGGAAACAACTGAAGTGTCCTTCGATGGATGATTAGATAAAGAAGGTGTAGTCCATGTATACAATGGAATACTGCTCAGCCATAAGATGAAATATGGTCATTTGAGACAACATGGATGGAGCTTGAAAATATCACGCTAAGCAAAATAAGTCAGATGGACAAGAACCATATGCTTTCACTCATATGTGGGATACACAACAAAGCAACAAATGAATAAACCAAACAAAAACTTATAGGTACAGACAGCAGAATGGTGTGGTTACCAGGGGGAAAGGGGTCTGGGAGGAGGATGAAGAGGTAAAAGGGGTCAAATATATGGTGACAGGAGACTTGACTTTGGGCAGTAACCTACAGGTGCTCTATTACGGAATTGTACCTTGCAACTTATACGAACTTGTTAACCCAATAAATTTAATACAATTTTTAAAAATCGAGTGCAGGAGGGAGAAATCATTGCATGAGAACTAAAGGAATTGAATGCTGCTACGTGGCTTTCACATTCTATGGAAGACCTGCTCCAGCTCCCCCTCTCTCTTTTCTGAAAGGTTTAAAAAGTATCCCTCAGGAGGCAAGGCAAGTAACAGCCGCTTCTAGAATTCTCCTTCCAAAATGATCTGCTTTGCTCACAAGCTCTTGGCTCTAAGGAGGGCCCAGGCTTTGAGTCCAAATGTTTGACAAGGTGTGGGAGACCTCACCCTGTGTGGGCAGGCTCTCCCTGCAGCTATGACCCATGCTGGATCTCAGAACTCCTACCTCTAGTCAAAATAAGCTCTTGAAGAGCCTTGGATGGCACTCAAGCTTGTCAAAGAAGAAATTAGTTTCCATCTCGGATTGGCGAAATATGAAATCTGGGACAATCAAAAACTCTAAAACTCCATAGTAGAGACAGACACTCTTGTGAATTTCCTAAAATGAATTTCCTACTTCAGGAAAGCAGGAAATAACTAACTGATGATTTGGAAACGTCAGGATGACAAAAAAGAAACACAAAAGCATATAGTATGTGAAGAATTATATATTTCAGAGTAAATTAGAATTAGCAAAACTGAATCCCTTTAAATAAGAAAACTTTATCCATGGCATAACGCCATGCCCAAAGCTGCATTTAAATACTTAAGTGAGCAATCTGTCAAATTATGTCCAGTGCTATAATATTCATTAATTTTGAAAGAAAAACCTACTACTCCTCACATGCTAAAAATACCCCCTGACATAAACGCGGACAATCCCAGTTCAATGATTATTTGTGGTTTAACAACCAAGACTATAACTGTAAAGCTAGGTGAAACAAAAGGATCGAATATAGTGTGATTTCCTGGAAATCCTACAATGCGATTTCACTTTGAACTTGCAAGCAAATATCCAGGCATGATCTACATGAAACTGGGTGGCGTTTTGTTCTAGGATGATGGGCCCCAATTAAAAATAATGAGGCCTGTCTCCAGCCGCCAGACCCAATTAGAGATAATGAGGACTGAAAGTTCCTGAAATAGATTCATTTTTCTCTGATAGACGAATTGGGACAGGGGTCTGGGTAGGGTCACTGGGATAGGCCTGGCAACAAAGCCTGGGTCATTCAGGCTTAAGATGCCCTTATGAATCCAGTTATTAAATAAGGAAGTAGAAATAACCCCGCGAGACGTTCATCCACCAGCCACTTATACTCTGCCACATTCAGATACACATTGTTAGCCAAACAGCGTGTCTACTGGTTTAAGAAACTTTTTAATAATGACCATGTCATTTAAATGATTGTTTAAAAAACACTGAAAAAGAGGTGCAACTGACTTCATGTATGTGTGTTTGTGTGTGTGTGTAGTTTTATGTGTGCATGAATACACACACACGGTTTTTATTTGGAATGATTTTAGACTTACAGAAAAGTTGCAAAGATAACACAGAGTTATATATCCTTTACCCAGTTTTGCCTAAAGTGAGTATTTTACACAACCTGGCACACTGGTCACAACTAAAAAATTCACATCCCTTCAACTAGACTCATTAACCTGGGAATGAGAGAAGAGAGACCAAGATGGTGTGATGGCATTGAAGGAGGGACAGAGGCATGTGACAGGAAGCAATGCAGAAATATACAGAGTACCGAGACCCTAGAAAGCCAGAACAATGATGGAAATACTCACCTGGACAGGTACAGACAGACAAAGAAGTTGTTCCCAAGGAATCTGAGTAGCCACTTCAGGCGAGGGCCGCTGCAAGCTGATAGGCCCTCAGACAGCACAGAAATGCTTTCTAGACAGGGGCTTTACCTGGTAATGAAGCATAATTATCAAATATGCAGCTGTCCTGTGGAAGCTTTAAAGAAAGGAGAATTGAAGCTCTCTCAGGGTGATACATTTGGAGATAATTCCATTTTAACCATGGTCTTCACCTTTAGTTCCTCAAGTAAGACTTTAAACTCTAACAAAATAAAAATTTTAATATCATATAAGAGATGTAATGAAAAGGAGTTACATTTTTGTCAAAAATTTTAATCATAAAAAGGTTTTAAAATGAGTTTTGCAGATTGCATTTTCCAAAGATGGCCAGAAGAGTATCTCCCACTCCATTTGCTCTTCTAGACCTTTCTGTTCTCCTATCAAAAGGCAGAGCCTAATTCCCTCCCTTCAATCTAGGTGGGCTTGTGACTTGCTTATAACCAACAGAATGTGGCAGAAAAGACACTGTGTGGCTTCTGGGGTTAGGTCAAAAACACTGTTACCATCGCAGCATTCAGCTGCCATGCGGTGAGGCAGCCAAGGCTACGTGGAGAGGCTGTATGCAGGCCTTCTGGTCAATGGCCCTCATCTTCCAGCCCTCCAGCCAGAGGTCAGACGTGAGAGTGAGTCTTCAGATATTTTGAGCCCAGCTATCAACTCACTCCCATACCAGGTTTCCAGTCTTCCCAGTTGAAGACCTTGACCTGGGTGAGCATAAGAAAAAGTTGCTTGTTTTATGCCGCTAAGTTTGGGGTGGTTTGTTATTCTCCAACAGTAACTAAAACAATGAGATATACTCTCTTATCTGACCTCCATGAACCGACTAGCCATTGTTTCCCATACTCTCTTGAACATAATGATGACACCCACTCCTGCTGAATTCTCCAAAGCAGCAGGAAATCTTCTAGAACCTTGCCACATATGGTCTGGAACTAGCGGCACCATCTGGGAGCACGTAGAATTACACACCCTGGGGCCTCATCTCAGGCTTACTGAATCAGAATCTGACTTAAGATCCCCAGGTGACTTACATGCACCAGAAAGCTTGAGAAAGAGGGCTCTCTAGATCATCCATGCATTTTTGTCCCCACCAGTTGCATTGAATGCCAAAGAGTCACCTGTATTTGTTCCCAAACCTATTCGTGCCTATTAAATTTGCTACTGTAATTGATTCATTTCAATATCAGATAAACTGATGAAACTCAAGTGCATGAACATCTCTCAGTATGTCTTACAGAAAATGTGGTCTGGGGTTAGTTTCCATCAAGTTAGGTAAAGAGAGAAAGTGGTAAACGATTTAGAAAAATCTTTTATCCTAGAATAAGAATTCTATTATGGACTGAATATTTATGTCTCCCCAAATTCATGTTGAACCCCTAACTCCCAGGGGGATGGGATTTAGAGGTGGGATCTTTGGGAGATAACTAGGTTTAAATGAGATCACAAGTGTAGAGCCCCCATGAGGGGATTAGTGCCCTTATAAGAAAAGAAAGAGATAGAGGAAGACTATGTGAGTACACAGAAGGTGGTTCTCTGCAAGGGCCCTCTCCAAGAACCAAACACATCAGTACCTTGATCTTGGACTTCTCAGCCTCCAGAACTGTGAGAAATAAATGTCTGTTGTTTGTGCCACTCAGTCTATGGTGTTTTGTGATAGCAGCCCGAGCAGACTAAGATTCTGTACTGATT
Organism: Pteropus medius; assembly: GCF_902729225.1. NCBI lineage: Eukaryota > Metazoa > Chordata > Mammalia > Chiroptera > Pteropodidae > Pteropus > Pteropus medius. Next base: position 631,750 of record NW_024356336.1, read on the forward strand.
CTTAAAGGATAGTCTCCTGCCATACGAAAAAGCAATTCCACTTCTGGGTATATACCCAAAAGAATTTAAAGCAGGGACTCAATTAGATATTTGTATGCTCATGTTCATAGCGACATTATTTGTAATAGCCAAAAGGTAAAGAAAATTCTGACACATGCTATCATATAAATGAACCCCAAAGACATTATGCTAAGTGAAATAAACCAGTCACAGAAAGACAAATACTGTATGATTCCATTTATACCAGATTTCTAGGGTAGTCAAAAATTAGAGAGAAGAAAAGTAGAATGGTGGTTACTAAGAACTGGGGAGAAAGGGGATAGGGAGTTAGTGTTTGATGGGCACAGAGTTTCAGCTGGGAAAGATGAAAAAGTTCTGGAGATGAATGTGGTGATGGTTGTACTGCAATGTAAATACACTTAATGCTACAGAACTGTATGCGTAAAAATGGTTAGGATGGCAAATTTATGCATATTTTAAAAACTATAGACATAAAAATGATCTCATCCACAAAAAAATCTCTCCCCACTTATTCATGTCTTTTTTAGCCCTTTGAAAGTTTTAAAAGTTTTAAAACTTTTCTCCATAAAAGTCTTTTGCAAAGACTTTGCCAAAGAAATTTAAAAATCAATCCCATTTACAATAGCATCAAAAATAACAAAGCACTTAGGAATAAATTTAACCAAGGAGGTGAAAGATCTGTACACTGAAAACTATGACACTGGTGAAAGAAATTGAAGAAGACACAAATAAATGAAAACATATTCCATAACCATGGATTAGAAGACTAATGTAATGACCATACTACTTAAAGCACTCTACAGATTCAACACAATTCCTATCAAAATTTCAATAGCTTTTTTCATATAGAAAAAAAATCCTAAAATTTTTGTGGAGCCATAAAAGACTCCAAATAGCCAAAGCGGTATAGAGAAACAACAATGAAGCTGGAAGCATCACACTTCCTGATTTCAAATATTACAGAGCTATAGTAATTACAACATTATGGTATTGGCATAAACTATATACACAGATCAGTGGAACAAAATAGCCCAAAAAGAAACTCCCACATATATTCATTTACCAAGGAGCCAATTAATATATAACAAAGGAGACAAGAATATACAACAGGAAAGGATAATCTCTTCAATAAATGGTGCTGGAAAAATTGGACAGCCACAAGCAAAAAAAATAAAATTGGACCATTATCTTATACCATACACAAAAATCAACTCAAAATGTATTAAAGACTTGAATATAAGATGTGAAACCATAAAACTCCTAGAAGAAAACATATAAGCTCCTTGACATTGGTCTTAGTGATAATTTTTTGGATTTGACACAAAAAGCAGAGGTAACAAATGCAAAAATAAACAAGTCAGACCATAACAAAATACAGTGTCTGCACAGCAAAGGAAATCTCCACAAAATGAAAAGGAACAATGGGAGAAAATATTTACAAACTATACAGTTATTTGATAAGGGGTTAATATCTAAAATATGCAAGTTGTATGAACAACTCAATAATAGAAATAAAAATTTTTAAATGAGCAAAGGACCTGAATAAACATTTTTCTAAAGAAGACATATAAATGACCAACAGGTAGATGAAAAGATGCTCTACTTCATTAATCATCAGGGAAATACAAACCAAAACTACAATGAGATATCACCTCATACCTGTAGGGATATCTCTTATCAAAATGACAAACAAATGCTGATGAGGCTGTGGAGAAAAAGGATTCCTTGTGCACTGTGGGTGGGATTGCAAATTGGTACAGCCACTACGGAAAACAGTACAGAGGTTCCCCCCAAAATTAAAAATAGAACTACCATCTGATCCAGCAATTCTACTTATGGGTTTCTATCCTAAAGAAATGAAATCACTGTCTTGAAGAGAGAGCGGCACTTCCATGATCATTGTAGCATTGTTCACAATAGCCAAGGTTTGGAAACAACATAAATGCCTGTCAATGGGTGAAAGGGTAAAGAAAATATGGTACTTACATAATGGAATATTGTTCAGCCTTAGAAGGAAATCCTACCATTTTCAATAGCATGGATGAACCTGGACAACCTTATGCTAAGTGAAATAAGCCAGACAGAGAAAGATAAATACTGCATAGTATCACTGATATGTGGAATCTAAAAAAAAAAAAAGAAGAAAACTCAAGCAGTAGAAAAATGGTTGCCAAGGACTGAAGGGTGGGTGGAGATAATAGATATTGGTAAAAGGGTACAAACTTTCAGTTATAAAATGAATAAGGCCTGAGCATCTAAGGTATAACTGTATAACACAGTGACTACAGTTAACTATTGTATAATAGAAATTTGCTGAGAGTAGAACTTAAATGTTCTCACACACATACAAAAAGGTAAATACGTGAGGTAACGGACGTGATAATTAACCTGATGGGTGAATTCTTCTGCAATATGTATCAAATCATCACATTGTACACTTTAAATGTCCTACAATTGTATTTGTAATTATACCTCAAAAAAAGCTGGGGGATGGAAAACAATATGGAGGTTTCTCAAAAAACTAAGAACTCATCTACCATATGATCCAGCAATCCCTCTACTGGGTGTTTACCTCAAAGAGTTGAAAACCCATATCCGAAGAGATATTTGCACACCAATATTCACAGCAGCATTATTCACAGTGGCCAGGACATGGAAGCAACTGAAGTGTCCTACGATAGATGGTTGGCTAAAGAAGCTGTGGTACATATATACAATGGAATATTACTCAGCCATAAGAAGAGATGAAATACTGCCATTTGTGACAACGTGGATGGACTCAAGATAATTGTGCTAAGTGAAATAAGCAAGACAGAAAAAGTTAAAAATCACGTGATATCACTTATATGTGGAAATATAAACCTAAAAGCAACAAATGAAAAGGATAAACAAACAGAGACTCATGGACATGGACTATAGACTAGCGGTTACCAGAGGGGAGCGGGGAAGGGGCAGGTAGATGGGGTAAAAGGGGTCAAATATGTGGTGACAGAAAGAAATTTAACTATGGGAGGTGAACACACATTGTAAATACATATATGCCTTACTGTTAAAGTGTACAGCTGAAACATTGGATTTCGTTAACCAATGTCACCATTAAAAAAGAAAACAAATAATTTATCTTGGGGAAAAGAAAAAGCTGGGGGAAAACAGTCTTTTGAATTTATTTGGCTCATTTTTTTCATGGCATGTAACATTTATTTTCATTGTGATTAAGAACATTTAGCTGGAGCTCCGCCCTTATATTTAAGTGCATCATACAAGGTTAACTACAGGCACAAGAGCAGTATGATCTCTAGAACTTACCCATCTACAAAGCATATTTTACACCTGTTGGATAACAACTTCCCTCCCCGACCCCGGTCCCTGGCAACCACCATTCTACTCTCTATTTCTATGAGTTTGACTGTTACAGGGACCTCATGATAAGTAGAATCATGCAGTATTTGTCCTTCTGCGACCGGCTTATTTCACTTAGCGTAATGTCCTCAAGGTTGGCTAATTTCTATTCACTTTTTGGTTTGTGTTGCTATTGTGATATTGTGCACTTAAAAAAACATTTTTTAAACCCTAGTTTGTCCTTATCTTCTCAGCCAAAGGTGTACAAACACCTTACCCCATCCCACACCCTTCCAGGTCTCCCTTCCACCAGGAGTCAAATCCTTTCTGTTCTATTTTCTAGACCATAGAAAGTCTGATGGATAAATAAGGCATCGGTGACGTAACGCTCGAGCGTTTAAAACACCAACAAAGAATGAGATAGAGAGTAAAAGAATGACTTCACACAACCCCCAACAACTGGAGGAGAGAGATTTTGTACAGAAAAACAGTCCACTAACAGGGTCTCCCTTTTACTCAAACCACATGAGGATTTCATGAGTGTCAGTTCTCACTGAAGACTCTGCCTAGTGTGACCGTGTCTTCTTTGGTGACTTGAATGTCTTGGAAAAGAGAAGGAAGAAATCTGCATTTCCTGATTCTGAGGTGTATTGAGTATTCACAGCTAGTTTTCATTCATCTAAGCAGAGTAGACAGTAGGTAATCCAGGAACTCTCTTAATGTGCTTACAGAACGTAATAGCAACATACAACTACGTGCATGTTCCTTCTACCCTCCACCCTGGGGACCAACAGGCCTTGGCATCCACCTGCTTAATCTGTCTGGATAGAAAAGACACCAATGTGTCAAGAACTGGGAGGAACTGCTAATCAGGATTGTTCTGATGGGAAGCTCTGTTACATTTTCAGAGAGACAATAAAGGAGCTCTAAGACTGTGATGTTTGCTGTGATCACTGATGGGGAAGTAAGGTTAATGCACAAATTATTTTGCTTTTGTTCTCCTTTGTTTTCTTCTGATGAGGGCAGTTATGAGCAGGTAATAAAGAGCAGCTTAGTTAACAGTTACACACTGCCATGTCTGATGGTGGATCTGCTGTGGCATTCACCATCAACTTCGCACATGTTTATAGCCTGAAAAGGAATTAAAAGATCAGCACATATACCAAATAGATGAGAAATACAGTGAATATCTAGATGAGAAATAATACATTGAGCATCCAGATTAGTGCTGCCAATAGAACTTCTGGTGATGATGGTCTATATCTGTGTTGTCCAATATGGTGGCCCACATGTGGCCATCAAGCACTTGAAATGTGGCTAAAGAACCAGGAACTGAGATTTAAATTTGACTTTAATTTAAATAGCTCCATACCACTATTGACTACCATAATAGACAGTGAAGACCTAGAAGATTTAGTTGTTTTTTTCAAAATGTGTTTTCTTTCCTCCTCAGTCTTATAATAATCCAGTGGTTCTCAGACAGGAGCAACTTTGCCCCTGAAACCCAGAAGACATTTATCATCATCTGGTTTTTCCTTTTTAGTTGTCATGCTAGGGGTGGGGTGCTACTAGCATCTAGTAGGTAGAGACCAGGGATGCTGCTCAACATCCTATGCTGCACAGGACAGCTTCTACCCCCTCCCCCAACAAAGAACCATCAAGTCCTAAGGCTGAGAACCCTGACATAGGCCTTTTTTCATGGTAAACAAAGCTTTTCCTAATTTGTACAATTGCTATATTCATTTGATTAAAAAAATTTTAATTCTGGTAAAAAAAAATCCACAAAATGTACCACCTTAACCATTTTTAAGTGCCAGTTCAGTAGTGTTGTTCATTGTTGTACGGCAGCTCTCTAGAACTTTTTCATCTTTCAAAATGGAAACTATACCCATTTAATGGATATATGCCAATGTCTGAGAGACTAGGCGAACATAAGGACCAGTCATAAACCATCTCTAGAATAATCCTGAGAGGCTTACAAGTGTCCCCTCAAGACAGGATTGTGAAACGCTCAAGGAGAGTAATTGGTCCAATAGAGAGGACATGGTCTTTATCACTCAGCTGACCCATAACTATCACAAACCCCTGGATTTAGGAAAAGTAAAACCAGTGTGGGCTACACATGTCTAAAAGCAAAACAGTTTCTAGTCAGACACAGACAGAACATCCACTTGTACTTTTATGAGCTCTATAACAAAACAATTTGGAAAAAGAATTTTTAAGATAGAAGTTCATTTAGATAAAACTTTTGAGAAACACATCCTAAAAAACCAAGAGAATTGTGTTAAAGTCTTTTAAGCATCTCAGCTTTTGGGTTCTCTTTTGAGACAACTTATTCTCCTGATTGGAAAGTTATTTCTCACCTTTGCATCTGAAATCAAACCAGTGATTGGGAGGAAAACTTTGGATGTATACAGAAGTTGCATAGGAACCTAAATTACCATTGAAGTTGTATTAATTTAAAATTTCAGTGAAATTTTATAAATAGTTTAATAGAAAACAGTCTTACTTGCTTAGTTCAGAGTCCCTAGCACACACTGGTCACTTGCTGTAACATGGTCTGTATTCAAGAGCCTGTGTACAGGTGTACCATTTTCATTCTGAGTGTCAAGCATGTCATGGGGGTTTCCATCTGTGGCTCCATAGAATGATAGTTTCAAAATTAGGGGCTTTTGTACTTTTCATTTCAGGTGCAGATTAATTTCTGAAATGTAGAGCCCTCTCCAACCCTAGTCCAGGCTGTGAGTGATGACTTTCTTCCTGGTGATTGGTGAACAGTGGATACTGGTTTTGATAATGAGCTCTCTCCACTGAGCACATCTGCCGCTCCCCAGGTCCCGCTCCATTGCGAAGTTGCTCTTTAAACAATGTGGAATTTGGAAGGGTTAAAGCTAAAGACACTGAGAGAATATGTTCATATATACCCTTGGTAGGTTTCAAAGCACACAGAAGGGGCTGTAGAATGTCACATAGACTAGGTGGTGAAATACAGGCATTCTGGGGGACCTGAGTGTCCTAAACAAGTCAGGCGCTAGGACCTCCACCGTGTTCCTCAGCCGAAGTTGGGGAGGTTGGAGAGGTCTTTTTGTCCGTTACACCCAGGCATGTAATCAGCGATTGTTCCTATTGTGAGTCCCAGATTCACCATCTGTATGCTCCAAAGGGGCTGGGTGATTGTTAATACCCTGTCCCTATGGGATTAATCTGCAATTTCACACTGAATGATTTTTAAGTATAATTTGTTACAATGATACAACATTACCATTTCTAAAACAAACAGTCAGGATTGTTACCTTGTAAAGCGGAAAGTGTCCAGGAAGTGTTACATTGGAACAAGTTTGTCTTGTTTTATGTTCACTCTACTTTAGACACAAATGGAAAGATATGGGGGTGGGGGCGGGAAACTCAGTCCAGAATCTTAGTAATCAAACAGGCCACTTTTTATTACTGAGAAACAAGATCTGAAGGTACAATAGTGATGAGGCCGAAAGAAATCTGAGTAGTCCTAAAACCACTGAGTTGTTTGGTTTGCAGGATAAAGCTGCTTGCAATGAAAAATCTGAGTTTGGATTCTCTATCGAGCAAAGAACTATTAAAGGCCTTTTGTGGACAAAGGAGGAGCCCCCCAAATCAGTCTGCGCCGGCTTGAAGCATGTAAAGAATTTATTCCTTATCACCAGGCACTCTTCTTTTTCATGTATTAAATGAAAATTAACTTCCAAAGCTGAAAGTCTCTTTTTAGGAAAGGGTCCTGGGGCATGAAGTCTGAACCAGTAGCATGGCTAGGTCTGTCATCCTGGAGTTGTTGGGCGTTTTTTATACATCAAGAAGGGGTGGGGGCAGAGAGATATAAACCGTTCTGGAAGAATTTACATTAGCTATAGACAAAGAGGGTAGGAGAAGGTGACTTGGAGCCAGCAAGGAAGGAGCGTCAGCTCCTGTGAATTAGTTGTGGGCAGCAGATTGGAAAATTCATGTGCAAATAAGGAGAGGCTCCTGGGGTCAGGATAGGGAAAGCTTCTGGGGTTCGATGGCGCCCGGCTGTTTTCTCTTTTGGAATCACGGAAATAACTACCTGGAAGTTAATCCTAAATTCCAACAGATTTGCAGGAATGTGAGAAGTCTTTTGTTAGAGCTGGTCCACAGCTATTAACAAGCTAACTGTTCTGTGTTTCTCTCACGCTCTGGCCATTGTAATTTAATTTAGAACATCTCAGAAGTTTTTTCTTGTCACATGTCTTAGTTTATGACACAAAGAAGATCACTCCAATCAAGTTATAACTATGAATTTCAAAACATATTATCCAAAAGAGTATTCGTATTTGAAATCAACTCTCACCAAAGCAAAGGATGACAAACAGTGAGTTTTTTTTTTTGTCTACTAAGAAGCTTTACTATTAGATTGAAACAATTTTATTTTCCCAAACTTTTTATAGTAGGTTCAAATGTTCCTTTGATGGATCAGATGACTGAGATGTTAGATCCAGTTAGAGTTATAAGGTGGTCTGCACAGCCAGTTTGTTCAACTGAATGTTTTATTACAACTTACCCCATGAACCAAACATGTGACTTCTATGAGGACAGTTTGGGGAGGCTGCAATCCCCTGCAATGGAGCTGTATCCTGAGCAGAGGGACCTGCTCTATCCCAAGATGTGCATCATAAAGAGATGCCTAAAGCATCCTGTCCATCAAAAACTACATGGTGCAGAAAAGTAGGAGGGAGGAGTTCTACACACCACTTCTTACCCAACCCCTGACCCCATCAGGTAGAACAAAGAGAGCCTACAGCTACAGAAACACCGGCCTCACAGCATAAATAAGAACCAGGCAAGATGTCCAAAGCACTTAGCACACTGTCGAGCAGAGTAAGTTGTCCAAAAAGATTGCTGATTTTTATTAGCTACTGACAATCTCTCTGAGGTTTATGATAGCAATATGGGCACTAAGAACATTTTACTTTTGTCTTCATTCTGTCATAAGGAAAAACGGACCAGTGAAAAACATATTCAAAGATAAATGGTACAGATCTAGGCATGGAGGTTGGGTGGTAAGTAGTGGTGGGCCTGTAGCAAACTGAAGAGCATGTGACTATCCCTCTAACTAGTCAACATTCAGTCTCAACTAATGGCTATCTTGTGGGATTGTGGGCCCAGTATGGCCAACTTTAGATGTTTCAAGAAAAGCTGGAAATCCCAGCTTGAAGGATTTTTAAATGCTGGCTTCCAATTCAAGTGGTGTTTTTGTTTGTTTGTTTGTTTTTAGCCCTTGAGCCAAACAAAGCCTCTCTGTGGCTGTGTGGCCTGCAGGCCCTTGGTTCAAGATTCCCAATAGAAAAAGACATATGAGGAAAACAGAATACAGAATAGAGTGCCAGTGACTGTGCTGTCTAATAATGTAGACTCAGACTAGATGTGGAATTATAAATTGTGCCCATAATATAGATCTAGAGGCTGGAACAATACGCCCTGCATAAAGCGAGCCATAATCCTTTTGCTGTGGATGGACATGCCTTCAATTTGTAGAAAACACAACGTCTGTGAAGCCCAATAAAGTGAAGCGTAATAAAACAATGTGTGCTTGTGTACAAACGAGCCAGATTAAATCAATTATAGATTTCAGAGACAAGACAGTTTTCCCCAAACAGTGATTGCTGAATGGAATTCCCTGGTGGATAAGAGGTTAGATTAGTTCAGACTTGGATCGAGGCAGAAGGACCTTGAATGTTTCAATACCTGAAACAGCCTTGTCTTGAGGGAGCATAAACTAACTTCTCCCTGGGTACCAGGAAAAGGCTGGGTCAGACCTTTCTAATGACTCGAGAACTGTTTGGGAAACCCAGCTTCTATTGGTTTAAAAAGTTGGGACAACTTCTCAAAGTAACTTAATTGATTCTGTCCTTTATCCAGGAGAATCTAGCTACAGAACAAGGAGGACTGCCTTTAGAAATACAAAACTACCTGAAACAGTCCTGGTAAGTGCTGCCTACAAGCCTTACACAGCCTTGAAAGATGGGTGTTGTTATTCCTTTTATAGAGATGAGAAATCAAAGATATGAGGAAAGACTCACCCCGAGCTCCTCAGCTAGGGAGGGACAAGGGAGACACAGCACTGAGACTTGAGCCCTGGTTGGCCTCCCAGCTGGCCACCAAGAAGCCCTTCTCTCACAGTGCAGCCTCCACACTTAAAGGATCTGCGAAGAATGGTTTTGAGTAATTCACATGGAACTGCTATGTTAAGAAGACAGGGGTCATTTGTGTTCCAAAAATAAAAGGTGCTGAAGGTTAAGATGATGCCAAACAAGTTGCTAGATCTTTTTTGATTCAGAAGATTATGTTTTTCAGGGCCTGATGAGTATCAGTTAGCATTATAAAAATGTAGATAATCAGTAATACTGGCTAAGAGAAGGTCAGCTTTTTAAAACATTTTTATTGTAGGTGCCCGTTTTAGTCTCTAAATTCTTTGTTTTGTGCTTTTAAAGTTAAGCCAAACAGAAAGATGACTGCCCAACGGTTTCATTGTGGTCATTACCAGGACAGAGACATTAGAATTAAATAATCCTGTATCAAGTTTTTTCTCGAAGTATTAATTTTTGCACTTATGCATTATTGCAATTAGATATAAATTTAATATTTGTTAAAGCAGCAGGTACTAGATTGTCCACAGTCGATAGAAAATACGCTATTTATGTATATGGGCTTGGCACTGAAGTTCAAGGATGAGATACAGAATACCATAGAACTTTGGCACTGGGTGGGCCTCAGAGGTCTAATCCAAGTTGTCTCAGATTTGTGAATCCTCCTGTACCCGTGCTCATTCTCTCCTGGGTCGATGGCACTTTCTACCATCAGAGAGAACAGGCCGGCCTGCAATCACTCTAATTGTTAGAAAGATGTTCCTTATATTGATGAAAATAAGCCCTGGAACCTACAACCTGGTGATCTTAACTGTTTTTGTGGGGTCACAGACCAAAACAAACCTCTGGTTTTTATTTCATTCAAAAATGAAAATCCTCAAAAGAAAATAACTTTGTCATAAGGAACACCTAGACATATTGCCAAGACTGACGACTAAATGAGATTATAACAAAGGGATGCAGAAAAAATTTTGAAAAAACAAAGATCCTGCGACTTAGTGCACATTCACAGGTCACACTCTTTAATAGGTTTAATATTATTAGCTACCAACCACCCTTCTGAGGAGCAGGACAGGACAATGGTTGAAGTGGACCTGGGAGGAGGCAGGAGGATATCATGGAGCAACGAAAACATTATAGTATTTCCTTCCTGGTAACATCCAAGGCTTTAGCATCCTTTTGTTAAATAAGATGTGTGACAATCATAAGCAGTAGTTCCTCTACAAACGCGCTCTCAAAGAGAACCATAATACACTGATCGGTCATGCTAAGAGGAGCAAAGATCAGTGACTAGTGGTCTTTCGCTGTCTCCCACAGGTAAAAGCAGTCTGTGCTCCCATCTTCAGAAGCTATGTTTAGTCATTATACAGTGGCTTTACAGTGCTTCAGAACCTTACACCTCATGAAATCAGAATCAGAAATTACTTTTTAGAGGTGACGTGACCCTTGGAGAGTGAATACTGCGTAAGTGTTCCATTGAGAACTTTCTTGTAAGAAAATGCAACTTCATTAGTTTCTAGTGATTGACAAAGCAAGAAAAAAAATTTTTAAGTTTGTAAATCTCCAGAGTATGTATTGTGTGCCAGTCACAGTCCAGGGGGTTGCAGCCTAAAGGGGCTGTTCCAGAATAATCGTTCCAAAAAAATACTTTGATATATTTCTGCTTCACTGACATGGCCTTCAGCTCGCTATTCCAACCAGTGGTCAGAAAAGAGAACTGATTATTATTACAAATCGTATATTCCTGACCACACCTGCTTTCCCTCCTCACTATCAGAAAACACTCAGAATAAGCAAAATGAATGAATGAATGAATGAATGAATGAATGAATGCAAAGAACTTAGGAAAAAGGAGAAGAAATGGTCCTGGCCTGTAATAAAATCAAGCTTCTTCATGATCAAAGAAAGCCTGCTTTAAACTTCAGTTTAAAGTGAGTTAGTAGTTTCGTAGTTTTTAATCTTTCAATATGAACACTGTAGCTACAGATTGCATATGAGAAACTGGTCTTGCCACTTATGACTGAGCTGTTTTAAGCTTATTCTCAATATCATAAACAAATATTTCTTACGTAGCCACGGATACCCCAGCTCTGAGCAGACCAGGGAGATAACCATACCACTCTACCATCAAAATTTCAGAAATACAAGCCCGAATTAGAGCATTTTCTACTACATCAAACCACAGAATAAACAGAAAAGCCACATATCTATTGCTTTTGCTCCCTTCTGCAAAAGTCTGATGAACCGGTTTTCTTTTTAGCCTTGTGGAAATCTTGCTATCAGGGAAGCAGCTTCCTCCGCAAAAGCGGGACCCATCCGAGACTTTCCCCAGCTAGAAATATATGCTAAGGTGCTATATAGCTATGGAAACAGGTAAACTTCATATTCTTTAATTTAAAAAAATAAAGAAAAAAGGGTGTTGGCCATCTTTTACCTAGGTAAGGAGATCACCTGGTACAGGTAGGTGTCGACACTTACTTGATCATAGAATCAACCTGAGACACTTGTTAAAAAGTAAAGGATTCTCAGCTCTTCCCTTTTATGGTTCTGATTTTACCTCCAAGTGACAGAATTCAGTAGGCTTGAGAAACATCGTACATTTATAAAAGGGACAAAAAATGCATTAATCTAACAAAAGAGGGGTTTCTGCTAAGTACCTGATTTTCAGAATAACTCCAACAGTAGATGTTCGAGTGACAATATTTTCAGCACCCAATCCTGAAGTGAAGAACTCAAAATCTCAATTCTTTAGTGAAATGACCACAGTTGCCAGCCAAAAATCCATGCAGAAAAGCCAAGTTCTCAAGGAAAAGAGGCGGCTTTGAGGGCTGCTCAGAACATCCTAAATTTCTATTTTTTTAAATGTCTTTTAATGAAGGGTCCTTGCTCTTCCTTTCCATAATGCATGAGCCTACAGAACTCACAGACCGAATGCCTCTTATTTAAAAAGCTGTATGGAATCCATCAGCTTTCAGAAGAGAGACTTTCTTTACAAATATAAAAATTATCCCTTAATGAAAAGGGCTGTTACTTCAAAAGGAAGTTGTCAAGTCACTCCATTTACTTACGACTCCATTAAAGATTAATGGAAATAAACCCAAATGCTTTGAGTATGTCCAACTTAACTGGTGAATTAATTGTAAGCCATTCAGGGACACTCAAAACATTGTAAACTGCCTTTATAATCATCAAAATACAACATGTAAATATATGCAGGTCGGAGAGAGATGAAAACTGAGAAAGTTTTATGACCATGACCTTAACTAACATCTGTAAATTACATCCCCTCCCCCAGAGAATGCAAGCTGATCTATTTACTCCTGGAAGAGAAGAAAGGAGTAAGGGCTCCCAGGTGCTACAAGAAAACCATTCAGGACATGGACCAGCGCCAAGGTCACAGCTCACCTGAATGGAAAATGAAATCCAGGTACACCCGGGAAAGGCTTCCCAGCCACAGGTGCGGATACAGGGTTTCCCTGCCTGCTACCGGATACATAACACATAACATGAGGACAGCCTCAAGAAACCCAAGAAAACTTGAATGCAGGGGTCTGACATCCACATGTGGGCACATGGCCTGTGAATTCTCCAAGACCTAGGTTCGAGTCCCGCCTCTGACAGTTCCTGGCCGTCTGCTCTTGGTTCATTCATTATGGCTCAGAGAGTCAGTTTCCCCCGTCTGCAAAAAGGGGCCTATCTTAGCCCCTGAGGGGCTGGTGTGAACAATAAACGAGGCAGCAGAAATAAATAAGTAAATAAAGGGTGAATGTGCCTATTATTATTGTTGTGACCATGGCAAATTATTCCAACGGACGCTCAAGAGCGAGGAGGCCGGAAATGCAAACTTTCTCAGGGGATCAAACTAATCAAGCCCCCTAAAGGGACTGGGGAGACCTTTGTCCGCGCTCGGCCCCGCCCGCCGCCCGCAGTCCGCGCCACCTTTCCCGCGGCGGGCGCCGGGAGGGGCGGGGCGGCCGGCCGCGCGGGCCCGGCGGCGGCGAAGGCGGGAGCGCGGGCGCACCCGCGGGCGGCAGCCCCCAACGGCTCGGCTGGCTGGGATCGCGGCTCCCAACCCGGAGCGCCGCAGCCGCAGCCGCAGCCGCAGCCGCAGCCGCAGCCGCAGCCGCGGGCCCGGGCCGCCGCTCAGCACTGCCGCGCTCGCTCGGGGTCCACTCGCTCTCCACGTGGGCCGGGGGGACGCAGCGTGCAGACCCCGGGCGCCCCCCGCACCCGCCCGCAGCGCTCCGCCCGGCCCCCCCTCGCGGCCCCGGCAGGTGGAGGCGCCCGGCGCGAGCGCTCCAGCCCCGCTGTCCCCTCCCGCCCCGCGTCGCGCGCCAGACCGCGCGGGCGCAACTTTCTTAAAGGGACAGGTGGCCGGAATCCGAGTGTACCTGGGGCCGCGATTCGGCCTCCGGTCCGGTTGTCCCCGCTTTAGGGGAGAGACGAGGTTGCAACAGATCTCTCCACCCACCCACCTACTCCCCATTACCCCAACCCCGACGCAGTGACGGATTGCAAGTTTTAATGCACCCAGCATCCTTTTACAATTTAATTCTTTTGGCCTAAATCGCCCTTCCACTGCTACTCAACGCAGTTGCTGGCACTGTGGGCAAAGTGTTCCTACCCTGGAGCCCCACCCCACCTGGAGTCCCGGGGTGTGCAAAGCTTGATGCTGCTGGGATACGCCCTCTGCAATCCCCTTGACCCTGCCCTGTAACTGACCCTAGGGGAAAAAGCCCCCCGCACGGCTACTGCGCATGCTCTGAGCTGGACAGCTCCAGAGAGGGAAATTTAAAAACGGTTCTTGCTGCGACGGCGGCCAAATTGCAGAAGGCGAGGGGCGAGCGCGAGGGTGTATCCCTCCGAAACCCTCGCCCGCCCCAGGAGCGCCGGTAGCGGCGGCCCGGCGAGGATCCGCTCCAGGTACCGCCTTTCAGGGTCGGCTTTGCTCCCTCCTCCCGGACAGTGCCCTGCATTGCATTTCCAGGGTGGAGACAGGCGCAGGAGCTGTGGGGGCTGCCTCTCTCTGCTCCCCCATTTTCCTTCCGGGGAGTACCTGAATGACTTTTGGGGCTGCTCTGAGAGTTTATGGTGGGTGTCTGTGTACATTTCAGGTTCGGAGTTTGAAAAACTTAGGGACGATCTCTTTTCTTAAGGCTGTGTTTGTGTGTGGCCAGGGTGGGGTGGGGGTTGGATTGGTTTTCCGACAAGGGCATGTGGCATTTCTGAAGGCATTCCTAGGGCGGGAGCCATGTGGGATTATTCCCTTTGCAAGTGGGAATTTGGCTTCCCCAGAGAAACATACGTGACACATCAAGCCGTCCTTTTTCGTTTATTTTTTATTTTCAAAGTGATCATAACTGAGCTGCAGTTGAACATACTAGGCTTGGAAGGGAATCTGATTTTCTGATTCCTACTTTGCGAACCCACATTTTCCAAGACTTGACATTTAGATTCTAGAGCCTCCCTCTGCCCTTCCCCCATTAATTAGAAAGAACCTGGAATTTCATTCTATTCTCTTCAATTGCTTCTAAAACCCTGTAGAATTGCCCTGGGAAAGTGACCTGTGACGCCCAGCAATCCTCTACTTTCTTTCTTTCTTTCTTTCTCTTTCTTTCTTTCTTTTTTCTTTCTTTCTTTCTCTTTCTTTCTTTCTTTTCTTTCTTTCTCTCTCTCTCTTCCTTTTTTTTTCTTTTTTAAATATTCTGTTAGTTGTTTGAGCTCCATCCTTTCTGAATTGTGGGAAAACTGTGGGTTTCTGCCCTGTCCACATCGTTGCTCATGGGAGCTTTGTTTTCTGCTTGTCTTTCCCCAAGGAGATGATAGAAAGTGACATCTCATCCATAATGTCAGGAATTATTCGAAACTCAGGGCAAAATCACCACCCCTCTCCACAGGAATACAGGTGAGGGCTTCAACAATAACCAACAATATATTTTGTAATTGTTTAAAGTGTATATGTGCTGTTTATGGTTTCTGAAAACTATTACATTCAATCCTGAGATTTTGTGGGAGATCTAGAAATTCTTGATTTCAAGATTGATCTCTGTGAGGGTGTTGTGCCTGTGGGCTCGTGGCCTGGGGCAATGGGACCACTGAATCCCTGCAGACTTTTGTCCCCTCCAGGAGAGGTCCTCTCCTGGGTTAGAGACTGGGTTAGGATGTGAATGTTAAGACAACAACAGCAGCTATTGCCTTCCCTCCAATGGCCCTAATGGGGCTCCAGGAAATTCCCCCAAACGCTTTTTTTGGGGGGAGGATTGACTTCTTTTCTCCTTGGATGTTGGAAAAATTGTGAATTAAAATTCCTGGGTTCTTAGCCTGGTTGTATGACTTTCAGCAAGTCCCTTGCCCTCTCTGGGCTTCTTCCTCTTCAGTTAATGATGCTCTTGAATTAGATGGTCTTAAGGTCTCTTCTCGGTCTCCTTTATTGGAAGAATAAATTAGATGGAGACTGAGGCCAAAATAAATTATTTCTTGAGACTGGATGAAGTGAGATACAAGTGTGTGTATCTTTTTCATCTTTTTTTATCTTCAAACCTCAGACCTAGAGAGGCCCTTAGATGAGTAAATCGGTCCAGCCCCCTTCTTTTACAGATGGGGAAACTGAGGTCAAGAGAGGAGAAGGGGCTTGTCCAAGGTGACACGGTAAATAAGAGAGAGGAGAAGAAAAAAGGAAGGACCTGGAGTTCCTCCCAGCTTCTCTCCCTCCAGCCGGGGTCCGCGCGGGGCTGGGCTACACTGGTTCCCAGCCCTCCCCACCCCATGGCAAGCACCATACTCATGGGTTGAAGGGTACAGCCCAGATTATGGAGTGGGAGACAGGACAGAGGCTGGCCTGGGAAAAGCAGGCTGTCACCTCAGACCACCCCCACGGACCCCTGGGGCCACTGCAACTCACCAGCAGTGCCTTGTGGGGCAACAGCAGAGGACTGCTGCTTCCTGAGAGCTATGGGTCCGGAGGCTGCCTTCTGAGACCCAAATAAGGACACATATTCAAACAGGAATTTGCCGAGAGTCTGCTGTATGTGGAGCTGGGATGCCAGATGTGGGCCAGGCACCCAGCGGTTTGTTAGCACCTACTGCCCTCACTCACTTCAGCCTGGGAGGCTGCTTCGATGAGTCCTGTTGTACAGGTGGGGAAACTGAGGCTCAGAGCAATGAAGTGGCTTTTCCCAAGATCAAACAACCAAAGACCTCTGGGCTTCCCTCCAATGCTGAATGGGTTTAAATAATGACAAGTGAATTGGGAGCAGCCTAAGGGTTAGGAGCTTGGGCTCTGGAGTTAGAATCCCAGTTCTCTGGCTATGTGGAGCTCTCTGAGCCCCAGTTTCCTCATCTATAAGACGAGGATAGAAATATTACCCACTGCATGAGTACAATATAAAGACTGAATAACAATGTCTGACTCTGCCACTTGCCAATTGTATGATCGTGGGCAAATCCTGGGTGCCTGGCCTTTCTTATCCACGTGGATTCAGGGCTGTCTTCTTATATTAAAGAGCTAGCATATCCAGAAGGCAGAATAACATCGTCATCATCATCTCATCATCATCATCATCATCATCATCATCATCATCATCATCATCATCACTGGTGGTTTCTTAACATTTTAGTAACTGCTGGCCCTGTGCCACAACCACCCCATCAGAGTAGCACTATTGTGCCCACATAGGAAATGAGGAAAACAAGCATCAACCAGATCAAATGGCTTTCTTAACAAGATGACACAGCTAGTTTTGGGTAAAGTGAAAACTTGAACCTCAGGCTATCGCACCCAGAGGGTATTGTGGCTACCGCACCCCGTCGGTGAAGAGTACAGGTGCAAGAACAAAGTAAGTTGCTCTACCACCTTGCAGCTGTGTGACCCAGAACAAGTCACTGACCCTCTCTGTTCCTCAGTTTCTTCATCTGTGCAATGGAACAATGAGAGGACCCAATTCACAGGTTATTGAGAGGATTCTGTGCCTCCATCTAGAAAAGGCCTGGAACAGAGTGCTTTCTCATGGAGGAGGAGCTTTTATGATCATGCAGCCACCCCCCTGCCCCTTCCAACCACTCCCATTTTTCTCCCCACATAATAGCCCCGGAGAAGTTTATGAGCTTCTGATCCCCCCTCCCACATCTCCATGAATGGTTCCAAGGACCACTCAGGCTGCCGGTCCTGCCTGGTTCCAGCCCCCATCCAGCCCTCCACTAAGCTGCCTGCCACTCCATCCCCAGGGGCCAAATTTGGCCGTTAACTTTCAATGGCTGTGTGCAGGGAGGTGGAGGGAATGGGCAGCAGCTGGAGGCTGCCCTGTCTCCAGGGAGCTGTCGGGAGTCAGTGTCCTGGCCTAAACAGCAAACTGGCAGCAGTCTCCCCACCTGCAACACTGTGGCCAGGGGCCAGGGGGTGGGGGCAACCCTGACCTCCTGGGCAACAGCAAACAGCACTTGCTCAATGTGGGTTAGCCGGTTTCCCCTTGGCTCAAAGGCTAGGAGAAGAATCCACTCTTAAAGTTACTGAAAAATGGAATAATCAAGCACCTACTGTGTGCCAGGCACATGCTAAGCTCCTTAGCAAGTGCACTATCCCATTTCATCTTTATAGAAACAACCGTGTTATAGGTGCTGGCAATATCCCAATTTACAGCCAAGGATGCCAGGGCCCGGAGCCATGACTTGCCCAAAGGCATGCATTCAGGGAGAGTCAGAACTGCAAATATTAACTACCTGCCCCAACTTTTGGAATTTGTTCTAGAGGTCAAGTCCAACAACCTCCTTTTACAATTTGGGAAACTGAGGCCTAGGGAGGCAAGAGAAGGCAGGCTATTGGCAGCTCGGACCCTCACGTTCTTCCAGGGCCATGTGGCTCAGTGGTTCTCCTTATAAATCTTTGTGCCCCAGACCCTTAGTCCCTCCTCTAAGAAATGAGGTGACCTTGGGCAAAACCCTTCTCCTCTCTGGAAGGTGGTTTTCTCATCTTCGAACCATACTGCGGGGCGCACAGTAGATACTTAATAAATATTCATTGGGTGGATGGATGGTTCAATGAACATCGTGAAAAATAATATGTCAGTGGAAATGCAGGAAGGCTGTAGGCTCAAAGGATGAAGTCCTGTTGCATGGACCAGGACAGGCAGACACCACCTGCCTGCCCTCTTAAGCCCCCACTGAGCTGTGTAAGGGGATGGTTTAACCCCCATAACAGTGTGGCTCCACCCATGAGCCGTAACATCCTTGCAGGGGGTTGGGGGCTCCATCTGTCAGGGGCGTGTCTATCCCAATATCTTTACAACTCTTCACCCTCAGGGTGCCAGAACAGCTCCTCAGGGCGCCTGTGGGCAAGGAAGAGAAGTAACTTTCTTGAGGTCCAGCCCTCCTTTGGGGTCTTGTAGTTCCACCCCTATAAATGTGTGTTCATGAGCGTGTGTGCACACACACACACACCCACACACGCCAAGTCCCAAGGCAAATCCTAGAAAGGGAAGTTTCTCTTTTCCAAATTCCTAATCAAATCGTTTCACATTATACTCGCTCTTGGCCCAGGTGGGAATTTCTGAGCTTGCTAAATTGCTTTTGATTTTCTTTTTCCTGGAAACAGTTACAAAGGCTATTACAAAAGATATGTTAGCTAAACAAACACCTCCGTGAAATGCTTAATCCCTTTTGTGTAAAAGTTGGATTAGAAATAAGAACAGTTTGTGGTGACGTAACAGTTTCTTACTAACCACATCTGGAGAAGGCAGGTGAAATTTCTTCTTGTAACCAGGGCAGATGTGATGTCCCAGGGAGGGCCGCATGTACCTCTGCACTGCTGAGATGGTGAGCTGACCCCCAGAGACAATATTTTCTGGGCAAACCCCTCCCAGGGACCATGCAAGGCAAGAGGAAAGAACACAGTGGGAAGGAAGAAAGAAACGTGGTTTGAGTACCTGCTGTATGCGGGGCCCTGTGTTACAGTTTCTCTGATCTTATCCTCATGACTGCCCTCTGTGGTTGAAATCATTATCGGTCCATTTTACAGATGAGGAAACTGAGGCACAGAGAGGTGAAGTGACTTGCCTAAGGTCCCACAGCTGCAAAGGGGTTGAGATGGGATTTGAACCCCAAAACGGATGGTCCTTCCACTGCACAGTTGCTGCATCAGCTCTAAGGAACACCAAGCTAGGAAATAAAGGGTTCGATGCAGGCTCTAGACTTCAGCCCTGTAGGCAAAGATCCCCACAGGAACTGTAATCCATGCACAAATATGCGTGGCCCCTGCCAGCTCCTCAGCGAGTGCATCTTCCCATTTCACCTTTCAACAGGACAGTGACCGTGGGGTCCAGTTCACCTTGGGTGGACAAATATTTGTGGGCTGGTCACTGAGTCTGCAATCAGGTGTGAGACAAAGTCATCCCTGTCCTCTAGGAGTTTAGCATCTAGAAGGCAGAGATAGATGAGAAGAGATGCCTGAGTGAAATTAATGGGTGATCTCAGGAGTCTATGCTGTGTGTAGACATTAATGGCCTGAATCATTCTGGGCATGAAAGACTGGGAGACTGGTCTGGGAGGGCTTCCTGGGGGCGGCGGTGTGTAAGCTGGGCAGGAAATAAATAGAGATTGGGGAATGCAAGATAGGTTGGGGCTGGGCTAAGGGATCTTTCCTCCCTCTCCTGCTCCAGCAGGTATGTAATAAAGCCCAGAGGGTGCCGGCTTGGTGCTGAGTGGTGAAAAAAACAGAAGGTCTCCCATCCTTGCCCTCTTAGAGTGGAAAGAGTAGAAACACGTATATAAATGAATACTTTGTTGCAAAATGCTAAATGTTCTTCAGAACACAAGAAGGACCACTAGGGTTAGGGGGCGGCCAGGAAGGATTTCTCAGAGGAAGGGACATTTAGGCTGAGAAAGAGTCATCATGAGAAAGAGCCAGCCATGAATGAGTACATGGAACAGCATTCCAGGCAGAAGGAACAGCAAGTGCAAAGAGAGCTTAGAATGTTTGAGGAACTGAAGGATAAAAAGGTTTGCTAGAGCAGAGGGGATGGGAGGGAACAGAAGGGAAGGAGATAGCTAGGGGCCAGGTCATGGCAAGAAGCTGGACTCTTACTTCCCTGGCTGGTTTTAAGGACAGCAACAAGTTCTGATGCCCCTATCGAAAGGCCACTCTGGCTGCTGCTGGGTGTTTCACAAACACTTCTCTAGCACTTGAGCCAAACACTGTACCGTGCTCTTCCCATGGTTTACTTACTAAGAGGCAAGCCCTGTTATCATCTCTGTTCCACATACGAAGAAACTGAGGCTCAAAGGCATTGGGTCATTTGCCCAAGGACCCCCATTAGGAGTGGAGCCAGAACTGGACTTCAAGTCTCCCTGGGCTCGCCCCTCCCGTGCCCTGCTCTCCCAGCTCATCTTCCATCCCTCCAGCAACATGACTGATTAATTAAGGACATGGTTAATTAACATTGTCAGATTGGTCCCTCGGTCAGTATAGGATGGCAACCATAGACTCTACCGGTGTCTCGCTTTGCCCAGGGCCACCGCAGAGTCCCCTGGCCATGGCCCTGTCACCACGGAGGCACCTAGAAAATTCTTCTAAAAATGGTATGATGGCAATTTGCCCTTCCTGCCCACAGCCAAACTGGCAGAGTGGCCCAGCGAGGAGGCTACAGGGTGGGTGATTTAAATCTCAGCTCCTTTGCTGACACGCTCTGTGGCTGAGGGGCATCTTTTCCCCTTTCCGGGCCTCAGCCATCACACCTGTGAAAAATAAGTAGCCATCCCACAGGCTGTCAGGAGATGGGGAAGGTGCAGAGAGCTAGGAAGGCGAGCAGGAAGGTAGGCACGCCACGGGGCACACCTCTCCTCCTTTGTGTTCTAGGTCAGTTAGAAAGTCCTCTCCTTGGACAGAGGGAGATTTGTCTGCTTTCCAGAACAAGGCCTGGCAATTAGGAGTTCGGGAAATATTTGTGGAATGAATCAAATGCTTACTGAGGGTTGGACACTCTGCTGGTGGCTGTCCCCACCAAGGCCGCTTCACGCTGAATCCATACTCTTCAGAGGATGTTTACAATAATATGAATTGCTACCATGAACTGCACATTGACGTGCTGGACGCTTCACCTTCATTGTCTCATTCACTCTTCATGATACCCTGTGAGATAGGTATAGGTGTCAGCATCCCCATATTGCAGATGAGCAAACTGAGGCAGATGACTACAGACAAGTCCCACAGCTATTGAGTGATTGGATGGGATTCAAACCCAGGCCTGGCTGACCCTAGAGCCTACACTTGCAACCAGAACACTGAATTGCCACAAAAAGAGCAATGAGGGACCCCATGGCCCATGGTCCCCAGCTGAGATGTGCTCAGAATGTGGCATTGCAGAGGGCTTGGCCTTCTGATGAGCCCAAAGCCTTCTGAGCAAAACTCACAAGGGCACACAAGGAACACATGTGGTGATTAGCACATAGGAGGCACTCAGAAGATGGCGGCTGGGTTATGACACTGATGACAGAGCATTATTCTGTTGTTGATTTTCCCAGGATAGCGCCTTGCTCCTAGCTAGGGTGTACCCTCTCTTGGACAGTCCATGCTCTGACTCCTTCAGAATGGGGCTAAACCCTTCAGTTTCCCCCCACTTCAGAGGTGGGCTGTCCACCTCTACATTCCCCACCCTGGATGGAACTGAAGGCTGTGGGTTCCACAGAGATGGAAGGGGCTCAACTCCCTGCATTCCAGGTGGAGAAATTGAGGCCCAGGGAGGGTCAGATGGGAGGTGCTGGGGCAGGTACCTGGACCGCTGCCAGGAGGCTGCTGAGGCAAGTTCACCTGGCGTGGCCTCACCTTTCCTACCTGTGAGAGGGGGTGATGATACCCATTGGGGTGTGTGTATGTTTTAATAATGGAAAGATGGATATGGCTGAGCTTTGAAAAGGAAGAAGTACCTCCGTGTGGGGTGGGGAGCTGTGGATGAACTACTGAATCCAGAAAGGAACTCTGAATTCTCAAATGTCTTTTTATTATTTTTTTTGCCCAAAAAGCTTTCCACTTACTAATGCGACTCCCCCCCGCCCACCCTGCCCCCATCAGTGACAAATCCCTCAGTTGGTTGAAAAGGATGCATTGTCATGGTCACCTAAGGACCCTGAACTAATTTTTAACCTGCCTTTTCAGAGAAGACTAGATGCTTCATCGGATCTGATGCTTAGCTTAACTGAACTGTCAATGGACAGGTGCCATATTCTCCACAGCCACTTTACTGTACATGCTACTATTATGCCCCTTTTATACAGGAGGAAACTGAGGCCTAGGGCAGGTGAGTTTACCTGCCCCAAGTCACACAGCCAAGGAGTTCAGGCCCAGGCTCACCTGCCTTGGGGTTCCTGCCCGCTCCTAACCACAGTGCCACTCTGCCTTCCCAGAGCCCTAACGACAGTGAGGCCCTGGGGGAACCTCTGCTCAGCCATTGCTGCTTTACAGATGGGGAAACTGAGGCCTGAAGAGAGAAAGAAGCTTGCCCAGGGCATAGGACTTTGGAAATGCAATTTAGCCGCACACCGCTCCCAGGAATTATAGGGTCTTTGCGTCGGAAGGGATCTTGCAGGCTGCTTGGGCTCATCTTTCACCACCAGGGGCCTCACAAGTCATCCCTTGGCTCCTGCTTGCATGCTCCTGGGACAGAGAACTCACTACTTTGTTTGTTGCCTTGGTACACGGCTCCCTGTTTTAGAGTCCTTCCCTGTAATTTCCTCACTGGCGGGGTGGCCTGGGAGAAACCTTTTTAAGGAAACGTACTAAAACTCAAAATTCCATGAAATCGGCTCCTGAAATTTCCAAACCTAAATCAGATTTCTACTTATATTAAGCCAATGTAGAAACACCACAGATTTTTCCATTAAGATCGAAAAGAATGTTCCAGACCACTGTGGCCTAGTGGAACTTTCTGTGATGATGGAAATACTCCATATTTGCCCTGTCCACTATGGCAGCCACTGGCCACGAGTGGCCACTGAGCAAGTGAATGTGGCTGACACAAAAACTGAATCTGTAATTTTGATTTTAGTGAATTTAAATTTAAGTAGCCACACATGGCTACCTATTGGATAGCACAGTGGTAGAATTTTCTAGAATTCACAGAGCACATATCTTCACCCATTCCTCATAGGGCAGGGAGAAAGGACAGTAGAGTCGTAATCAACCCAGTCTCTGGCTAGGAGACCTTAACCACAGGTTTGTCCTGACCTCAGTGTCCCCATGTGGTGATCAGAAGACAATAATGTTAATACTTGCCTGATAAAGCTCTTGAGTGTTTGACATGTGACCAAAAGTGTAACCCCTTTAGCTCAGGGCTGGCCACACACCAGGGGCTCGCCCATCCCAAGCCGTGGCCACAGGCTTTCACCCTGCCTGACCCTGAGGACAATGCGGGTGGAGCATCTGGAAAGCTTAGAACTATTTGCTCATTTGTCCAATCTATGAGGACTTATTGAGCACCACTATGTGCCCCAGCCCTGTGTTAGGCTCTGGGGGTATGGCTCCTCCCTTAAGGGGTATCAGCATCAGGGTCACCTAGGGCTTCCTGCACTCAGCAAGGAACTCAGGCCTTGTCCTAGCCTCTTCCCTGCCAGACCTGGGGGTGCAGCCCCTGACCCCCTGGGGACATTAACTAGGCTCAGGAGAAGGTGGAGGCTTGTGTCCAACTAAGGAGCTCCCTGGGACTCAGAGAAATGGGGATTCAGCTGAGAGGACACTAAAGGTACAAAGGGGGAGAAGGAAGGCATCCTTTGTGAGAGGGAACAGGAGGCACAGAGGAAGACACAGGAATTGTGTTAAAGGAGTCGGGATCAATAACGCACCCCAGGCTGCAGGGCTGGTCACACACTATGCCCGTGTTAGAGCATGGGGTCACCTGAGCCAGCTGCAGGGCAAGGTGGGGGCCATGACTTCCAAGCACTGGGTGTTTAGGAATCACCAGAGGTTGGGGGATGCAGTAAGTACAGGTATTGGCTTTATCCCCAGAGAGCCTAATTCAGTGGCTCTGGGCAGCCCTGGTGGTGGGGACACAGGATAGATGATGTGTGGGATGGAGATGGGTCTGTTGGAGATTGGGAGGCCCTGGATGCCACATCAGCGGGGGAGGAGGAGAAGATGGATGCTTATTAAGAGCCTGCTATGGGGGCTTTGCCTTCTTTGTCATCGCCCTCATTTTGCAGATGAGGAAACTGAGGCTCAGGAAGGTTTGGAAATGCATCTGATGTCACCAAACAGGAAGAGTAGGGCCAGGACTTCATCTCAGGGCCCCTAGGCACAGTAACAGAGAAAGAGAGGGGTGGGGGGCTCACACACAGAGTGACACAGACACATTCACAGAGGCACAGAGAGGACAGAGAGACACAGAAAAGTAGAGCATGGGAGAGAATCAGAGACAGGGAGATGGGAGCGATGGGGACCAGGTGAGGTGGCAGAGGAGCAGACGGAAAAAGTAGGGTCTTTGAAGTCCGATTCTTGTTGCTTCCTCTGGAAGTGACCCCAGGCGGGCAGGCATAAGTGACACGGTGAACTGGAGTTAGGAGCTGGGTTTCCTCCTCACTCAGAGATTGAAGAGACAACCCCAGATCAGGGAGCAGGACAGGTCTTGGGCGACCCCAGGGCAATGGGGTTGGTGAATGTTCTATTGTTTTCTAGCAGAAGAGAAATTCACTCAGGACACTGGCACAGGGACACAGACACATGGATACACACACACACACACACACACACACACACCAGGCAATAAACCCAAATCCTCACAGATGACAGGATGGTTCACAAAGCCACTTCACCTCCACACTAGCATGCAGTATGCCAGTCTTGGCGGGCAGAAGACAGATATTACTGCTGTTATTATCATTCATGTCTATTTTACAGGTGGGAAACTGAGGCTAGGGATTAAGTACCCTTCCAAGGGTCTATAGCTGGGAAACCAGAGTGGTTCCTGAACCAAGAAGTCTTTCCCATGTCATAGCTGTTTGGGACCCTGTGGTTTATGCCACTAAAATTAAGTGCCAAGAGATAGCAAGAATGGGGTACCCAGTGACATCTTTAATGAGGGAACTTCAGGCACTGGTGAGGGCGAGGCTTGGAGAGGCCTTCACATGCCACTGTGAAGAGGGTCCTGTGCTGAGGCATCTCGAGGGAGAGTGGAGGACAAGGGTACAGAGATGTTCACGTGCCTGGGCCAGGCAGTGGAGATGAGACACCCATTTAGACCCTGGCTCATCACCTCCTATTTCTGTGACGCACAGTGAAGGGCTGCCTGAATGTCAGATGACTCTATGAGGCAACAGGAAGTGAACCAGGCTTTGGGGCCAGCAAGCTCCCACCAAGAGCTCCTGGGCATACATGTCCATTGCAGGAGACCAGTAGGGCCAACTGGGGCCACCTGTCAGGCCCACTGAGGCAGACATCCTGGCATGGGCAGGAGGGAGGACCAGACCACCTTTGGGCTGCCTGAGGCTGCTGGGGGAGCAGGGCTTGGCTGCCGATGGCCAGGAAGAGCAGCAAACCCCCAAGAAGGGTGAATGGGGGCCAGGCCTGTGGGCAAAGTTGAATACAGACAGGCTCATTAGATCCTCACAACATCTCAGCGAGATATGAACTGTTATTCTCCCATTTTCCAGATAAGAAAATGTAGTCTCAGGGACCTGAAGTGACTTATTTGAGGTCCTGCAGCCAGGGGAATCAAAATACTTGAACCCAGATCCGTCCAGTCAACGCCAAGCAGTTTCCAAGCTCCTGCCACACCCCCTCAGGGCTGCCCTTCCCCCAGAGCTGTGCTGGGAGGCATTAAAATACAGCTTCCCAGGCCTCAGAGCCCATAGGTGGGAGTCCAGTATCTGGGCTGGGCCCTGGCATCTGCATTTGAACCAGCTTCTGGGAAATGCTGGCTCAGATGAGAGTCCCAGACTCAGGATGAGGGTGCCTCCCCCAGAGGACATCGGAGTCTCTGCCTGTGGTGCCGAGATTGGGGCAGACAGACCCGGGTTCGATTTTGCTTTCAATGGTTTGGCCTCAGGTTTCCCATCTGTAAAGTGGGGCTGCCTACTCCCTGTCGCTCTCCTGAGGGTGTCACAGGGATTCAAGGAGGCAGAAGATGGTTCTATGAGCAATAAAAGGGCTAGACATGACAGTCGTTGTCACTCCATTCTCCAGGCTGGTGGCCTGGGGTCATCCCCTTTCAACCAGCCAAGCGGGCATTTAAGTAGCACCACTGTGTACAGGGCATGGGGTGATGTGGGACTTAGGGCCAGCTATCAGTGAGCCAAGAGGCAGGGTGAGGGCAAAGGGATGGAGGTGTAAGGAGCAGTCAGGATGCAGACAGGTCCCTGAGCTTAGGATCTGGTGGCAAAGACCTCCCAGAGGAAAGGTGCGGCCGGGGTGGGGGTTGTGCTTGGCTGTGTCGAGCCTCACAGACGCCAGGCAGCTGCAGCTGGCTGCTGCTCCTCACGTGAGTGGGCAGGGGCTGAAGGAATGGGGAGCCAGGTGGGGCCCACGAATAGCAGAAAAAATAATAAAAGGACAATCAGATGGCGACGTTTATTCAGCCCCTACGAGTCAGCCACGCGCTAAGCAATTACTTAGTGAGATCCTTACTCGGTTGGGAAATGGGCTCAGGGTCTCAGCTTCTCTCTCTGTAAGATGGAGATAGCATGTAGTCCAGGGTCTGGCATACAACAAGTGCTCAATAAACGGAAGCCACTAGTGGTAGCAGCAGCAGGGGCAGCTGTGTGTGACCCCAGTGCCTAAAGCTTCAATGTTCTTCCAGTTTCCTGAGGACCTAATAGTAACATTAATATTGCTATTAATGTTAATGACAGCTAAGTCAGACACTTTCAAGTGCTTTATGTGCAATATCACATTTAATCCTCATAACACCCTATGAGATAGGAACTATTATCAAACCCATTTCGCAGGTGAAAAACTGAGGCTCAGAGAGGTCAAGTCAGTGGCCCAAGGGCATACAGGTAAGTGGAGACCAGGATTAGAACCAGTGTCCAAGCCCTTAACCACCATGGGTACCGATTGTCAGAGTTACCCGCCTCCAGAGAGTCTGTTCCACAGTGGCGCCCAGGACCCTGGTTTGTTTACAAGGCCTCCACTGGCGTTCAAGGGGCTTTGATGGGACCCACACCTTGAGAAATCTACCAGCAGGAGCTCACCCACACTCTTCCCTGTGGCCCCAGCGCCAGGCAGCTCTGTGAGGGCAAAGGGAGCCATTTACTGAGCAGGAGAGGGGTGCGCACCGCCAGACACTGGGAGGTCTGTTGGCTATAGGGTGAGGGCAGGTGGGGGCTGGCCAGGCATTCCTCACCAGCGGGTGATACACCAGGCCCTGCCCCTCAGCCTCACCCATGGTCTCCATGGGCCCAAGGGGACAGATGGCATCACTCAGGCCTGGGCCGTGGCTGTCACTCAGCCAGATGAGTTATGAGCAGGCTGAAGGGGTGGCAGCCATGGGGTGGGGGGTGGGGGTGTTGCCGAAACAATTGCATTGAGACCCCAGAACAATGGGGGCCACGTGCCACAGGGGCAACAGTCGTTTGTCACACAATGGGCCGCTGGGGTGACAGCAGCCAGGCCAACTGCTACCGCTGACACGGGCTGGCTGAGTTTTCAAATCGTTTCCAGGTCCTGTTTTCCTACAAGGCAGCCAATCACTGGGGCAGTTGCGTGGTCACCTGATGCCAGCTTGGTGGGCTGAGGGCCCAGGCCCAGCGACAACTGAGCAGCAGTGGCCATGGCAACGCTAATTGTGGCCCTAAAACACAAGGAAAGAGAGAGCAGGAGAGATGGGAAGGAGTGGGGAAGAGAGACAGAGAGAAAAAGAGAGACAGGAAGAGAGAGAAGGAGAGAGAACACCGGACTAAGGTGGCCTTGCAGATAGCAGGAGGAGGGTACAGGCTAATGTCCCTCTGTGGGTCCACAGTCACATCCATGAGAACACCAGAGGCTGCATTTCTTCTCTCTCTCGCTCTCGCTCTCGCTCTCGCTCTCGCTCTCGCTCTCTCTTTCTCTCTCTCTCTCTCTCTCTCTCTCTCTCTAGCTCTATGAGGCCCTGAGACTTCTATTTTTGAAACTTGGAACTTGGGCCCCTGGCAAGTGGGGTAGCAGGTATGATGGGGTTTGCAGCCTCATTATAACACAGACAAGATGTGCGGGGCCCAGTGCTCTCGCAAATTTGGGTACCTCTCTGGCAACCTCAATGGGCAGCCTTTCTTCTTCCGTGGAAAGTGATGTTTTTGCTCATGAATCTGTTGAGGGGTGGTGGGCATGGGTCCTAACTGGAGCCTCCAGGGGCTGCCTGAGGTCATGGTGAAGAGCCTCAGCTTCAGGCCACACTGCCTGGGTTCCAGTCCCACCATTCCCAGTTCCATGGGGCCTTGGGCAAATGATTCAGTGCCTTGAACCTCAGTTTTTTTCATTGATAAAAGGGGGATATGGGCATGTCTTACTTCTCAGGATTGCTCTGGGGATTGAATGGTACTGTGCCTGCTGAGCGTTGAGCCCAGGGCCTTGGTTTCCCATCTGTAAAATGGGAATCATAATACCTGCCTCAGGGATTAACTGGGAGTGTTAAATGGGTTAATACCTCTGAAGGACTTGTATGATGCTTGGCACATAGTAAGTGCTCAACAAACAATAGTGTTTATCATTTTGAGGTAGAGGCTAAATAGCACAATAAAAGAGCAAATGAAGAAATGATCTGAGGACATGTGATCTGGCTGCCAAAGTGAAGATGCTGGGACCAGGTTCCCACATCCAGGCCCGAGAATGGGCAGATTGAAAGGTGGGGCGGCTTGGGGAGGTACTAAGGGGGTGATTCCAGAGGTCGGGGAGCCCCTGGGAGGTGGCCTGAGCTCCCCACCTCTCCCAAGCTCCTGCCCCTCCCTGCAGGCTCCTGGCCACCACCAGTGATGATGACCTTCCCGGGGACCTGCAGTCACTGTCGTGGCTCACGGCTGTGGACGTGCCACGGCTACAGCAGATAGCAAGTGGCCGCGTGGACCTGGGTGGCCCCAGTGCCCCGCACTCACATCCAGGTAGGCTCATGCGGAAGGTGGGGGTGGCGTGAGGGTGGTGCAGGGGAGAGGTGACACCCAGCACTGCCACCCACCTGCTATGTGGCTGTGGCCAGGTCACTTTCTCTCTCTGGGCTTGTCTCTGCTTCTGTGATATGTGACTAATTCTATCTACTATAGAAAAATGTGGTTCATTCATTGCTCACTACTAAATGCCAGGCCCTGTGTGAGCCCAGGTTTTAGTAAAGACTAGACGGACCTACCTGGGCACATCCTGAACATCTAGAGCAGTCAGCAAACTGTGGCCCACATGCCAAATGTAACCTTTGGCCTGTTTTGTGCAGCCTTCCTCTTAAGAATGGTTTTTACATTTTCCCAGCATCATAAGAAAAACAAAGACAGATGCCATATGGCTGACAAAGTCTAAATTATTTTCTATCTGACCCTTTAAGAAATTTCCTGACCCCTGATCAAGAGATTCAAAGAGATAATACATGGAAAGTGCTGAGCACATGGCCCGGAACACAGTAGGTGATCAACAAATGGCAGCTAGTTGCAGTTATAGCAAGTGGATTAAATGCCTAGAGACATAGAAAGTGGTGAAGAAAAACAATCAACAAAAGCAATCATCGCAGTACATTAAAAGTTGACCAGTTAGTGTCTAGGAATATTTATTTCATTGGACAAATTGTTCTTGGCCAGAACATCTATAGCAGAGGTCAGCAAACTTTTTGAAAAGGGTCAGAGGCCATACAGTCTTCCGTTAAAACTATTCACCTTTGCCATTGCAGTGCAACACCAGCTGTAGATAATACGTAAGTGAATCGGAATGGTTGTGTGCCAACAAAACTTTATTTACAAAACAGATTTGGTCTACTGGCCATAGTTTGTCAACCCCGGGTCCAGAACCCCCAAGGAACAGCCATGTGACCTGGGGCAGGTGCCCTCCCCTCTGACCCGTTTCCTCATCTGCAACGAAAGAGTAACAGAACTGCCCTCATGGTGTGTTGTGAGGATTCAACGCAGAAAGTATTTTGCACAGAATAGGTGTTCAATAAATGGTAACTGTGAAATAAGGCAGCCCTTTCCTTCACCGTGTTGCCGCATACCTCCTGTGTGTCTGTCACTATGCCAGGCTTTTGGAGCAATGAGTCATATAAGATGTGGTCCTGGTTCTCAGGGGGCTGAGGGTCTGGTCAGAGAGAGAACAAAGTAGACAGACCAAGGCTCAAAGGCCAGAACTCAGAAAGGAGCTGAGGGATCCAGAAGGCTTCCTGGAAGAGGTGGCCCTGGGGCAGAATCATCTTCAGGTCAACTTTGTTTAATTGGAGGTGGCTGCCTAAAAGGAGGCCCAGTGCAAATCTGTGATAGGTTAGCAATGTCCATCATGGGCCGAGCTTGGGATGGTGTGTGTGCGTGTGTGTGCGTGCGTGTGTGTGTGTGTGTGTGTGTGTGTGCGCGCGCGCACACACACATACACACGTGCATCTATCTGCAATTCCTGAGCTAATCCTTGGCATGGGAGCAGGACTTGACAAAGGAAGGGAGACACAAAGACGTTTGGACCTAAACCTAGAGGCACTGAGGAACCAAGGCATGCTTTGGAGGAGCATGAACAGTAAATTGTTTTAGCTTCAGGAAGGACAAGAACCAAGGTATTAATGACATCACCATTATCATGATTATTATTATGACTCATTTGTTGCGTTATTATCACGTGCCCAGCAATGTGCGTTATAGACATTTTTCATTTAACCCTCACCACAACCTATAGGTAGGTAATGTCAGTAGTCCTATTGTACAGATGGGGATGCTGGGCTGGCCCGAGGTTATACGACTGGCAGGAACCTGCTCTTCATAACTATACCCCACGGAAGTGATTTACCAAGCACTGTATGCCTGGCCCCACAGTGGGGTGTGGCTCCACTCTCTGGAGGTGTCCAGGGACTGGGCTATCCCTACCCATGGCCACAGTTCTTCCAGCTTATCCGTGTGCTTCCTTTTTGCAGGTGCCTTGGCTGGGGTGGCTGACCTGCATGTGGGAGCCACACCAGGTCCCCTGCTCCATGACCCCACTGGCATGGCGCCCCCAGGCGTACTGGGTCTGGGCACCATGGCCAGCTACAGAGCCAGCGTAAGTGCTGCCACATGGGTTGGAAAGCGAGGGGCCTGTCTCTCAGGGCTGGGGCTTCCCTGTCCACCCTTGACCCTCTGTCTTCTCCTTTCCCGGCCCCAGCAGATGAACCAGTTCCCTGTGGGGGGCCAGCCCTCCTCCAGCCTGCAGGACCCACCACAGCTGTACTCTTCAGCTTCCCAACCACAGTTCCCACTGCCCCCAGGCATCCAGCAGGTACTGGGAGCTTGGGGGGACACTGAACTCAGAGGCAGACACCCCGGGACCTCTCTGAGCCTCAGTTTACACACCTGGAACATGGGGATAACATTCCCCACCAGGCCCATGTCTTGGGGTCTGTCATTCAGTTCCCCCCAAAAAACCTGCAGTGGGCAAAGACAAGATTGTCTCCTGGTGTTGTAAACCCCACATCTCATCTCGCTTTTCAAGACTGGGGTTGGGGTGGGGTTATTGTGAGTGACTTATGCTCTCTCTCACCTTCTTTCTCTCTGCCAACCACACCCTGTCCCTGCCTGTGGGAAGTGCCCTCCCGTGGGCCTGTATGGCTCCCCGTTTGGGGCACGACCTCCCTACCCCCAACCCCGCATGGCTGTGCATTCATCTCAGGAACTGCACCCCAAACACTACCCCAAGCCCATCTACTCATACAGGTGAGGTCCAGAGCGGGCTGAGGCTGTGGGGGGCTTGAGGAGGAGAGGGGTGAGGGCTGCCTAGTTTAGGGTATCTCAAACAGCGAAGTGTGGTGGCCCACACTTCCAAGGGGGAGGTTTTGCGGAGTAGAGAACTCCCAGGTGGGATATGCTCTCAGAAATGACAATCGTGGGATCGGTCAACCCCCAGGGTTGAGAACCCACTACAGACATTGAACCCAAGGCTCCACATTGTCACTCATAAGCTGTGTGGCCTTGGGGAAGTGAATTGGCCTCTCTGTGCCTCTGTTCCCTCTGATGTCCAAAGTCCTCAAAGTAATAGTATTATAAGCTTCATAAGAGTTTGGGGAGGGAGTAAGCAGCCTAGTTAAAGTCGAAAGGCCCACAGATATTAACTATGGGGAAGGGATAAAGAGAGGAAAAGATGAGGTTTCTTGAGTCGGTACAAATGACAGAGCTCAGGGCCAAGGAGAAGGGCAGGGGTGGGAAAGACATAGGGCCATAAAAAGATATCGAGAGCTAACACTGTGTGAATATGCAGGGGCTGGTACTGGTGGGGTCAAGCAGGCAGGTTTCCTGGCACAGGGGATCTTGTGCTGTCAGCCTGAGATGACTTCACACCCGGCCTGCCCCATCTTTTGCCTCCAGCTGTCTGATCGCCATGGCCCTGAAGAACAGCAAGACAGGCAGCCTGCCAGTGAGTGAGATCTACAGCTTCATGAAGGAGCACTTCCCCTACTTCAAGGTGAGGGGCCTCAGACCAGGGTATGGGTACAAGAGCTGCTCTGGCCTCTCCCTGGCATGTCAGAACCCAGAACTGAACCCGGGCCAAACTGAATCATCTTTTTAGGCTCCCAGTTATGTCTGTAGACCTGGTAGTAAGGATGCTTGCACATGTGCACTCACACAGACATGGGCAAAAAAATTCAGACAGACAAGGGGGCATTTGAGCTGGGCTCTGACGGACAAAGAGGAGTTCACTAGGTATCCCAGGGAGATATAGAGTAGAGGGGCCAACCGAGTTATTCAGCACAGACTCAGTAAAACATGATACGAAACGCAGATCTGGCAGGAGCTTTTGCCTCTCCGAGCCTCAGCTTCCTCATCTAGAAGAAGGGAAGAATAACACTCAGCTGGCAAGGTTAGAGAGGATTCTGCACGTAAAGGGCCTGGCAGCTCCTGGCACATGGTTGGCCATTAGTAATGTTATCCTCGTTGGCATCAAAGCAAAAAAAGAAGCGAGAGGTCAGATGGTACAAGCCAAGTGGTGATGCCCTTAGCGGAAATATTGTAGCATAGTGGGTGTGTGTGTGTGTGTGTATGTGTGAGTGCGTGTGTGAGAAAAAGATAGAGAAGGAATAGGGTCAGGTATGAGGTACATTACAGTATCCGGTTACCTGACAAGAAAGTAAGAGCATTTAAAAATGATGGGCATTTAGTACACTTGACCAATGTATGCGTGTGTCAGCATCATCTCGCTTGCTTGCTGAAGGGGAGAGAGTGGAAGGTCCAGCAGCTCTGGGCCCTGTTCATTCTTGTGTAGTAACCAAAGGCTAGAGTGGAACTGCAGCTGCCCCTTCAATCGGGGCACAACCCTCTAGTTTGCCAGTCCCCACACTCTCTCTCGTCTTCAGAAATCAGGACTGAGTGACTGCACACTGTCATTTTACCCCTACCACTCTTGTGCCCTATTCCTCTGGGCCTGAATTTGAGATCCTCCTTGAGAGGCAGGGATTATAAGGTCCCTGGAGGCATCTCCTGCGTGCCTGTTTCTCCTCATAGACGGCGCCCGATGGCTGGAAGAACTCAGTACGGCACAACTTGTCCCTGAACAAGTGCTTTGAGAAGGTGGAGAACAAGATGAGTGGGTCCTCACGCAAGGGCTGCCTGTGGGCCTTGAACCTGGCTCGCATCGATAAGATGGAAGAGGAGATGCATAAGTGGAAGAGGAAGGACCTAGCTGCCATCCACCGGAGCATGGCCAATCCTGGTGAGACCTGGACCCCCGCACTCACACACACGCCTCACACATCACCACCCCGCCCAGCCCTAGCTCTGCCTGCATCCTTACCCACCAGCAGCAAGTCCGAGCCACTAGAGTGGGGACATGGGAGCCTGGTGAACTTCATCTTTCCCTCCTGTGAGATACACCTCCCTTCCCCACTCCAGGCTGATGGACTGAGGGGCCTGGTCAGAAACATGAAAAGCTGTTAAATCTCACTAAGCAATCCAAAGTTTCTCACGTAGAAACACTGAACTAAACAACCATGGGAGAACAATGTCACCCTACCTTTTCTACCACACTAGCACAGACTTTAAAAATAATAAAGTAATAACACCCAGTGTGAATTAGCATGAGGAGAAATAGGTAGCTTCATATACAATTGTTGGGAATGTAAGTTGTTCAGCTTTTCCAAGGCAAAGTAATATATCAAAACCCTGTCTACTGTACCCATCTATTGGTCCAATTATTCTACTTTTGGCAATTAATGCAGAGGAAATCAAAGATTTGAGCAAATGGTTTATGAACAAAATTAGCCATCACGAAATTATTTCTAATAGTAAAAAACTGAAAGCAAGCTAGATATCCTGCAATAGGGGATTAGTTAAATGGATATAATGTCATACAATGAAGTATTAGAGGTAAAAATACTTCGGGAATATAAAGAAAAGCTTCCAATAAGTGAAAGCGGCAGGTTTTGAATCAATATACATGGTATGATCACATTTTAAAAAGCACATATATCCACATCCATATGTGTATACATATACACACACATATATACGCAGACACATATATCCACACTCATTTGTGTGTGTGTGTATGTATATATATATGTGTGTGTATATATATATATATATATTTGTATGTTTGTGTATATACATACACATCTCTCTCTATGTAGAGAGAAAGAAAGATTGGTAGAAATACAGCAAAATCTTTACTGTGAATGGAGAGACTGCCAATAATTTTTACATTCTTCACGTTTCTGTAATTTCCAAATCTTCTACCCTGTTCATGGATTACTTTTATATTAGAAAAAAATTACGTTTGCGTTTTTTAAGAGATGTGAAGGGAAGGACATACAAGTGATGTATGAATAGAAAATGGGAAAAGGGAGGCTAATTCCCCCCAGCCTTAGGAATATTTGGCCTGGCCCTGTGAATATCATCCCGCTTGAGGTTTGGGTGTGAAGGGAGATGAATGATTCAATATGGCGGGGAGAAGGACCATAGTAGGATCCAATAGGCCCTCCGCGGAGGGGGTACCACATGATACCCACCCCGCAGAGAGCTCTGGGGTCTGGCTTGAGACCCAGGGCCACTTCTGACACCTACGAAGTGCGACATCTTGGACAGGCCATGTCACCTTCTGGATTCTACATGTCCTTGTTTCTAAAATGGATGTAACCCAAACAGATCTTGGGACCCTAGTTGTCCAGTCTCAAAATTGTGTTACATTCAATGAAACACAAACCAATAACCAAAAATAATTTAAGAGTAATTCCAGTTTTGTTTATATCCAAGAGCTTTAAGGATCCAATTTTTAATAATACCTCTTAATGTCTCTTTAGTGGCAGGGAGTAGCCAGGACCCCTTGCATGTTAATCAGTTTTGTCCCAGTCTTGTGGGATTTGTAACCCCTGCCTTACCTCCCTCTTGCAGGACTGTTATGAGGTTAAAGCAAAGTCCTAGAGCTCCAGTACAATCCTATAAGTCCCAGTGAGAGGAGCCAACGTTATTATCCGAGGCTCCTCTCATTCTTCAAAGTCCCTATACAATTTGTGATTTCGGTACATTTCCATAACAGAGCGTATGATGCCATCTCATAGATGAAGAGACTGAGGTGCAGAGAGTCCAAAGGCTTACTAAAGTCACACAGGTGGTAACACTGGGACTTGAACCCAGGCCTGAGGCCCTGGAACTGTAGGGTGACTTCTGAGTGACCTCTCCCACTTGCCTGCAGAGGAACTGGACAAGCTGATTTCGGACCGGCCGGAAAGCTGCCGACGCCCTGGAAAACTGGGGG
Organism: Pteropus medius; assembly: GCF_902729225.1. Classification (NCBI taxonomy): domain Eukaryota; kingdom Metazoa; phylum Chordata; class Mammalia; order Chiroptera; family Pteropodidae; genus Pteropus; species Pteropus medius. Next base: position 668,083 of record NW_024356336.1, read on the forward strand.
AGCCTGAGGCTCCCGTGCTGACCCGTGCCACCTCCGTGGCCATGGCCCATGGCTGCCTGGCCGTTCCCCAACTCCCGCCCCAGCCGCTGATGACCTTGTCCCTGCAGTCAGTCCCCCTGCATCACCAGGTCCAGCCCTTGTGCACATTCTGCCCAGACTCTCCTGCCCCAGCCCAGACCCCACCCCTGCATGCCCTGCCGGATCTGAGCCCCAGCCCCCTCCCACACCCCGCCATGGGAAGGGCTCCTATGGACTTCATCAACATCAGCACCGACATGAGCACTGAGGTGGACGCCCTAGACCCCAGCATCATGGACTTCGCTCTGCAGGGTGAGGCTGGGGGAAGGGGGTGATGGGAACGGAAGGAGGAAGGAAGAGGCTGGGGGGCCAGAAAGACAGGGGAGGGCAAGGGAGAGGAGGGCTGTCTGCTTTTACCCCACAGTTCATTTCTTCAACAAACACTTCCCAACCACCTAATAGTGAATTACATCAAGCATTTAATGAGCGTTTACTGTATACCAGCATCGTGCCAAGTACTTCATGGGCAGCATTCCATCTCATCCTATAACTGTCCCATGAGGCCACTGCCATTTCATATCCCTATTCTGCCAATGAGGAACCTGAGGCAAAGAGAAATGATGTCATTGGCCCAAAATCACCTGGCTAGTAAGTGGCAGGCCCAGGATTTCAACCCAGGTCTCTCTGACCCCAAACTTTCAGTCGGTAACTGCTTCAACTTGCATGTGCCAACATCATGCCAGGTCACACTGACCTGCTCCCTGCCACATGGTCATCCTTGATACACGGGGAATAAACACATGAACAAATGAATAAATAAGAGAAGTTCAAGTTTCAGTGAAGGCTCATGATTCATCCATTCACTAACACTTGTACACCTGCTATGTGCCAGCCAACAGCCCAGACAGCCTCTGCCCTCAAGGCACGTCTAGTAAGGGAAATGGACAAGTTAGCTGGTTAATGAGCAAGTTAGTAAATAGCTGTGAAATGGGTATGTTTAAACTTCCCTGCTCTCCCCCTGGATTATTATGTGGCTTTGACCATGATGGTACCACTTAATAATGGCTAAGTGCTTTTCACACATCCCCTGGTTTAAGCCTTGGGCGGGGTCTCTGATCACCTCCATTTAATCCTGGATGGAAGTGATTTTCCCAAGGACACCCAATGAGAGGGAAGGGCTGGGGCTGAAACTCTGGCTTCTCCATGTTCTTCTCATGTAACCTGCCACTTTAAATCCCACACGTGGCCTTGGCTCTTCCCCAAGACAGCATTCGGAGTCAGGTGTTTGACATGAAGCCAGCTCGCCCAAATGCTTTTGTCTTTGAAAGGGAACCTCTGGGAGGAGATGAAGGATGAGGGCTTCAGCCTGGACACTCTGGGGGCCTTCGGAGACTCCCCCCTCGGCTGCGAGCTGGGGACGTCGGGCCTGACCCCTGTCTCTGGCAACAGCGACCAGTCCTTCCCAGACTTGCAGGTGACAGGTCTGTATACTGCATACTCGGCCCCGGACACTATGGCCACGTCAGCTTCCACTTCCTCGTCTCAGTACCTGGGCACCCCAGGGAACAAGCCCATAGCTCTGCTTTGAGCTGATGGCCTCGCCTGCCCCAGAACCTGAGCCTGGGCAGAGGGCTAACTGAGCCAGGCGGTCCTGGAAGAAAGACCCCTCACTCTCCCACAGGCCTCTGAACCTCTTGTGGGGCTGCTGGCTAACAGGAAAGCAGTTCCTCTTGCCACCCCATGGCCACTCACACCTCCACAGAAAGCCTGTGGGACCTCCCAAGTCAGAAGGACAGAGGAGAGTGGACAAGCATCCCGGCCTCCCTCACTCCATGATGCTTCTTCAAGACCTGAGGTGTGAGGCCTCCAGCCTGCTTCCCCGTTGGGCTCCCTCCACGACCTGCAGCCCACTTTGGGAGGACTTGGTGCACTGTGGAAACACCCTGGCAGGAAGAAGGGCCTTTAATTTATTCTTCTTGGATGAAACATCTGCCTCAGCCTCCAGCAGACAGGCCCTGAGGCCTGGACAGGAACTGGCAGACTGTCTCACTTCTCTCGGACCGGAATAGGCTGAACTCTGAAAATGGGTGCCCACCCCGCCGGCCTCCAGGCCCACTTCTGTAGTCTGTTAGAATTGCATAGAGCAGGTCCCTGGGCCATGCCGGACACTGTGGCCCTGTGTACGTTTATTTATATTTATTGGAGCCCATCTGCACCACCTCTTTGAACCCAGCCCACAGCCCCATGGCATGAGACTCCCAGATCCCTCCCTACATCCCAGTGATCCTACTGCCTCAATTATCTGTGAGTCACGCCTCCAACTGGCTCCGATTTTCTTTGCAGCCTTGGGCTGCTTTTTGGAACAAGCAAGCTCTTTTGATACTGTGAAACATCCTATTTTTAAAAATTAGAGACCAGATATTTTTCTAACTGTTCAGTCATGATTCGAATCTCTCCCCATGTGCACCTAAGCGGGGAGGTGCCATAGTTTCGGGTTCCAGGGGCTTTCTAAGGACAAGCTGGGATGGGAATGGGAGGAATAGCAGAGTGGGGGGCTTTTTGTACTGGAATTTAAGACATCCCAATGGAAAGAAAGCAAACCGAACCATGTAAAGCTTGACCCATGTAGCGAGTTAGGGCTGAAGAAGCTGCAATGCAGAGTATTTATTGGCACCTGTTGCCTACTTCATTGCCCTGTGACCATTTTCATGTTTTTCCCCCCTCTTGTTGTCTATTCTTGACTTTGCAAATGAAGGTTCCACAGACAGTTGGATTAGAGGGGAGCCAAGCGAGTGTCTGGAGAAAGGAGAAGGTAAATAGGCATCTTCTAGTTATTTGAGACCGAGAAACTCAGTAGCGGCTCAGCACTTTCTCTCTTGACTATCTGGATATTTGGCTCCTGTGTCTGGGAGTTCCCGAACTCTAGAGCCAGAATTTTCCGATTAATCAACAGGTTGGCCAGCCACCTGAGAGGTTCAGTGTTAAGCCCTGTCTTGAATGACCATCTTTAACTTCTTCCTAGTTCTAAGCTTTCTGCGGAGTATCATCTTTAGATACAGCCCAGGGCTACCCATCTGCCCAGCACTGCTCAGCTGCTTTGTGTGACATGACCTCCGATAAGTTAATGTGTTTGGGTTATTAATGGAGACCCCGTGTTCGGCTGATGCCAAGACTATGTAAGCGTAGTGTTGAATTATTGTCTTCTGTCAATAAAGGCTGAATGTCAGCTCTTGTGGCTTCAAGTGAGGTATGAAGGAGGGGAAAGGACAACAGTGCCACTCACCCCTCACATGTCAGACTCCATTTACAGATGGAGAAACTGAGGCCCAGAGAGGCTACACCACAGCCACACCGAGTCCAGGTCTTCTGATGCCAGGTTCCCATCACACCAGAAACTGGGCAGAGTTTGTCATCGATAAAATTAGCAGGGTTGTTGTTCACTGTCCCTCAGTGCCAGGCTCTTGACAGGCATGATCTCAGGCAGGGATGTGAACCCCATTTACTGCTCAGAGAGTGGAGGCTCAGAGAGGTTGGGAAGGACTCAAGGTCACCTGAAGAGGCTGGACTGAATCCATTGTGCTAGACTCCAGAGCCGGAGTTCAGCGGTGCCTCTTGGAGCTGCCTCTTTGGTGTATACCTGGGGTCAAAGAAGGCAACAGGTGGAAGGAGTTGTATCCTTTATCAGGCCCTGTGCTAGTCACTGCTGTGAATTCGCTCATTCAATCCTCATTATAACCCTAACAGGCATATCTTATTCATAGACCCATTCAGCAGATGAAGAAGCCAAGGCCTGGAGGAATTAAGCAGGTGACTTGCCACCCCAGATAACAGCAAAAGCGGGTATTCATGAGGAGTCTAACTCTTAAGCCTCCCCAGGAAGTGGCTTACAGCCTCACTGGGGAGGCTGGACTCACATACATGCAACAATTAGCAAGTAAGGAAGAGAAGGGGATGATGGGACTACAGATAGTTACTGGGAAGTGCTGAATGGGGTCCCACCTCAGTGGCGACCAGATGGGTGGCAGGGGGAGGGTGCCTGCAGCAGCCCTGGGCTTCCTTTCTCTCCCTAGCACCCCTCCTCAGCTTGGCTTCAGGGTGGCCCTGTGACCCAGGCCTGGCCAAAGAGGACATCACAGCTCCCTGCCACCTCCAGTGATTGGTTGGGGTTGGGGTCAAGTAACCCAGGCCATGTTGGTCACAGCCGGTGAGCATTACTCCATGGGACAGGGGTGCCCTCCTGGGGTGCTAAACTGGGAAGATGAAGCCTGAGCAATAGGGTCAACATGTGGAGAGGGCTGGAGAGCCCTAACTTGAATGACACCCATTCCTTACACAGGCAAGTGGGGCCAGAGTCAAGGCAAAAAAGCCAAGGTCACAGTTTTTTGTTGTCACAAGCTTTAGGTGAGAGTCCTGTTCACAGCCAGAGCCACACCTGCACAGGGGCCACACTGGTGCCAGGAGAAAGCATAAAGGAGAGACGGGAGGAATGAGTCTTCACGAAGATTCTCGGGAAGACAAACGTAAATCACCACCATTTCAGCACCGGCCGTGGGCTCACTGAATTAAACATTCATCAGGCAGCATCTCCCTGAAACAGCACGACAACCTGCATGCGGTCAGGGGGATGGTCTCAAGTCCCTGATGAGAAAACAGGCTCAGGGACGGTGGTCGTGCAGTTTTCCCCTTCAACGAATCACACACATTCTAACAAAAATAATAACACTGGCTCTCATGCACAGGGGCTCACTCCATGCTACACACACCGTGACAGCGCTTATCCCATTTATTCCTCCTACTTCCCATGGAGTAAAGCTGTTATTATCCCTTGCGGTAGTCAGAAATAATGGCCCCCAGTGGTGGCCATGACCTAATCCCCAGAGCCTGTGACTATGTTAGATAAGGGGACATGGATGTTGCAGATGGAATTAAGTTTGCTGATCAGCTGATCTACGATAGGGAGAGTATCCTGGATTACCCAGGTGAGCCCAGGGTAACCACAGGATCCTTAGAAGAGGGAGGCAGGAGGGTCAGTGTCAGCTCCAAAGATGGAATGAGGCCTTTCTCGAAGCTAGATAAAGCAAAAAACAAACAACAAAAACAAGATTCTCCCTTAAAACCTTTACAAAAACCACAGCCTGCCAGCCCTCTGATTTTAGCCTGAGACCCATTTCAGACATCTGACCTCCAGAACTGTAGAATAAATCTGTATTGTTTTTAAGTCACGAAATTTGTGGTAATTGTGACAGCAGCCATAGGAAATAAACGTATCCCCATTTTTATGGAAGAGGAAACTGAGTCTCAGGGAGGCTGAGCAGCTTACCTGTGATGAGTGAGGGGTAGAGACAGGATACCAGTGACGCTCCGCTTCCCCAAGGTCTATGCGATCTCAGAGTGCTCGGCTGACACCATCTGCTTGCTGGTTTAAAGAGAAGCAAAACCTCTCTGAGATTACGCAGCTGGAATCTAACCCCAGTTCTGCAGATCTGTCAGCCCCTTCCGCGACACTGCCTGCTGTAGTGTTTGCTCCTGAGTGGAGGTTTAGGGAAAGGGATAAAAGATATGGTCACAGTAGGAGACGAGGGGGCGGAGCCAGGGTTCACCTCCTCCGGACGATGCTGGTTGTGCCCAGGCTGTTCTTCCTGTGTATGGATGCCGGACCTCCATCCCAGTAGTCACCGTCCCCTGAGTCTGAGGGTAGCAGGATAAACACCAAACTGGTGGCTGAAATATGGGCAACTTCATGGGTAGAAGGAAGGGAAACATGGCAGCCAGGGCCGGAGCAGCTGGGAAGCGGGAAGCAGAGGAATCGAGACTTGAAAGGCTCGATGGTGGGGTCTGTATATCCCGTCCATGACATTTTTGAGGGATGTAAGTAAAAAGGTTGAGTGACTTGAGTTAAAATTACTCCACCCATTAGAATGGCTACTATTAAAAACAAACATTAAACCAGATTGGTGAGGATGTGAAGAAACCAGAACCCTATGTACTGTGTGTGTTGGTGACAATGTAAAATAGTGTAGCTGCTATGGAAAACAGTATGAATGTTCCTCAAAAAATTAAACGGAATTATCATATATCCAGCAATTCTACCTCTGGGTGTCTACCCGAAAGAAATGAAAAGAGCAACTTGTATAGCCACGTTCATAGCAGCATGATTCACAAGAGCCAAAAGGTGGAAGCAACTCAAGTGGCCATCAATGGATGGATGGCTAAACGAAATATGGTCTACCCACAAAAGAGCCTTGAAAAGGAAATTCTGACACCTGCTACAACATGGATGCACCTTAATGACATTACACTAAGTGAAATAAGTAGTCATGAAAGGACGAATATTGTGTGACTCCTTATATGAGATACCTAGAGTAGTCAAATTTGTAGAGACAGAAAGTAGATGGTGGTTCCCAGGGGCTGGAAGTAAGGAGAAGTGAGGAGTTAATGCGTATGGAGTTTCAGTGTGAGTTGAAGAAGACGTTCTGGAGAGAGATGGTGGTGATGGTTGTACAACGATGTGAATATACTTTATGCCACTGAACTTCAAAGTGGTTAAAATGTAAATTGTTACGTATGTCCTACCATAATTGAAAAATAAAAAATGTCTTTTAGCCTCTTGGCCTGTGTTTCTTGCACTCCATGCTGCTCAGAGATATACCTCATGGGTCAGGGTATCACAAGATAGAGAACATCACTGGGAGTGGCCTCTTACCTCACTTCCCAGAAGGAGCCACCTCTTTGCCAGTAGACTGCTGTCCAAAATGCACCCTTGGCTCAGCAGCCAGAGGGATCTAGGGACTCCCAGGTGTACATTTCACTTTTCATATATATCCCAGAAAGGGGGAACAGAGGGGCCGAGGTCTAACACCCTAGAAAGGTGATCAGGGAGGGCTGCCCAGAGGAAGCACCATTTGAGTTGGGTTTTGAGGGATGAATAGGTGTCAGCCAGGAAAAGACAATGGGGGAGAGTGTTTCCAGCAGTCTGTGCTCACTTAGAGGTGAGTGAGAGGTGAACTGACAGTTGGGTCTGGTTGGTGCACGAGACGCGGTGGCAGGAAGGTGAGGCTGGCATTGGCTTTGGGCCTCCTGGAATCAGGGGTGGGGGAAGAACTTTGTCCTGGGGGCACTCGGAGCAGGGAGGGGACATTTTGGGAAGATCTTCTGGCTGCTGAGCAGATGTGTTATGGAGCATAAACTACTGGCAGAGAGCCTTGGTGTGGCTCGGGGCGTCAGCCTGAGGGTGGGCTTGCCCATGCTACTTGGGTGGATACACAGAAGCCTGTCCTCTGCGTGGGGGTCGTTTATGGAGCCTTTCTGTGGTCTGCTTTGGTGATCCTAGTTTCCTTCTCTATTGCATTTCTCTCGCAGTGACTCTGAAAGGTGGATCTGTCTCTAAAGACACAGAACATTAAAATACAACAAACCTGGGGGGACTTGTGGACTTTTACACAATTTTGTCTAGTCTTGACCAACCTCGAGGTCCCCTTATGGTTAACCACTTGCAATTTCTACTTGCCGGGGACCCTGGAGGTCAGCTTCCAGTAAATAATTCAACTTTTTTGTGTTTGGAAATTTTTCAGTGTCAAGAAAAGCTGACCTTGGAAGAAAAGGCTAAGTGACTTTTGGAGCTGAGGAAGGTAATTAAGTGGAGAAGAACAAAGGAAAAGACAGAAGATGGGAAGGCTCTATGCTGCAGTGTTAATTGGGTGGTGGGGGGGGTGGGGGGCAGGGTGGAGCAGAATGCCAGAGATTTGGGAGCAGCTCACATTCATGATGTGGACAAGTCGGATGTGCAAGGCCATGGGGTTCATCTGGGTGGCTTAGGGAGCTCTGGAATCTGCCGATCCAGGGAGGGGGACTTTAGGGAAAGGAGGCAGGGCAGCTGCTCACCCCAACCCCTGACATGAGGACTGGCACAAGAAGTGTGAGATTCTTGATGAGGGACCTGGATGACGATGTTGGCTGAATTAGCCAGGGAAGGAGGGAGGGAGGAGTGGAGCCTGGTTTGGGTGGCGTTCCCACATTTCAGAATAACCCTCACATAGGGTCAGGATATATGGCAAGGCATAGCCAGATTAGGTCTGGGTTAACTCGGGTGCTTGGACCCACCTCTTGCCAGCTATATGACCTTGGACAAGTCTGTTCATCTCTAAGCTGGGGTTTTCCTGTCTATAAAAATGAGGATAGAGTATAGCTCAGAGGCTTGTGAGGATTATGTGGGATGAGACCAGGGCAGTAGCCAGTAGCCATCACCCTGAGCGTTCAGTTTGGACCTGAGTTGCTGACCAAGGCCTCTGTCCACACTCGGTAGTCTGATCCCTTGTCTTCTTCTTGGAGACTGGCCATGCTAAGTCCCCTAAGGGAGGAAAGTCCGCTGTAACAGAGAAGGTACTTTCAGCTGATTGCCAAGGGTCTGAACTCAGACCCCACAGCCAGCCACTTGTGTCCATGTTTGTGATCAAGCTGAAAAGACTAAATACTCCTCCGCCTGTGGCCTTTGGGATATGAACTCCCATCCGAGCTAAGTCCTCCTGAGCTGGGGGCTCACTGCAGATCTCAGCTGTGGCAGGATGGTGAGCTGCAAGGGACTCGCCCAGGGAGACGGCCTGCCCTTTCTGGTCTAGATAATAAGTCAAAGCCAAAGTGATTCCTTTAAAAAATAATTTATTCCACACATCTCCTGGTAGGTTTTTCTGCCCACCGTTCCTGGGTAGCAGCTAGTCATCGACTGGTCTTTCCCTCTAGAACCAAGGGGGGCTTCCACACCCAGAAAACACTGTCCCCAAAGCAGCATGGATTTCCCTCCGCTGGCCTCAGGATGGGACAACCTTCTCCCACCCCTCGCAGCCCCACACCACCTTCACTTGCCAGGGCTGTCACTGGCTGACGGCCGGACTATTTCCTCAAGCATCCAGCTTGTGGGGGCTTCCCTAGGCAACCTTGTTGGCCTCATCACTGACCTCCAAATTGGCCAGGCGTAACGTTGGGTGTCCTCAGACAACTGCCCATCAACACAGTGGCGGGTGGCCAGCTCCTCCTATCACTGGCACCCAGGGACTGATGGGCAGGGCCGGGAGGATGGCAGGCCCTGATGCTGTGCAGCCTTTAGGGCTGGGTGCTGGTGGCAGTGTCGAAAAGGCCTCCCTGAGCAAACTGGTGTGGTACTTGTGGGCCAGTCCTTAGAAACCAATGGCTCTGCCCTCGAAGCCAGATCCGGCCATGGACATCAAGGCAACAGGTGAGAGAGTGACGGCGACTTGAAGGCGACCTCCAAGGGGTAGTGGCAGTCACAGCAGTGAAGCTCGTCAGTAGGCTAGGCTGTGGGTTTGGGGAGGGCTTGCCCTCCTTTTTTCTCTCTCAAGAGGCCAGGAGGGTGCCCAATCCTATAGTGGGGGAGAGGCTAGTCCTTATTGTCCTCAGAGGGGAAAGGGCAGGCAGAGGGCTATGAGTCTCGCAGAAGAGATCTCCCAATGCGCTGGAACTTAAGGCCAAATAATTTTGTCATTTTGCTTTCCCTCTCTCGAAAAGAGAATCTTTGCTGACGAGCGCTAAGCATGGCCTGCCAATGGGACATTCCTAGTGATTCACTAGGGGCCATCTGGAGAATAAAATACCATTTTATTACCCTTATAAAAAATCATTCATATTCTTTCCTGGGTGACTTGATAGCCTCCAGATATTATCATTACAAAAACAGGTTTCTTTTCCTCGTCTTGTCTCTATATTTCTTTCCTTGGCCTCTTTATTCTGCTCAAACAGAAGATGCTTACAGCAAGAGCTGGTCTCAGAGTAAAAAAATAAATGGTTCCATGATCTGATATAAAACGGGTTGAAAAAGACACCTGGGTCCTGCATGCCAGGCCAGGCATTGGGAAGGAAAAGGAAATGGGTGTTTGGGCTCAATTCAATTCAGTGATGCAGCAAAAATGTCTTAAGAGACGAAACAAACTTCCTGATGATGGAGAAAAGGCTCTTTCTGCTTGGAAGGGGGCACTCCTGCGCTGTTTATTGAGACAGGAATGAGTTGGGAGCCAGCAGCCCTGCAGAAATGTCCAGGAATTTTTTTTAAAAAGTAAACCCTCAAGGTCTTGGTGAGGGTTTGCGGTCAGCAGATCAGTGTGGTTTGTCTTGCCCATGGTCCTGCAAGTGGCCGGGTGAGCAGGGGTCAGGTGGAGGCCGGACTGTCCATGGTGGACAGGAGGTGAGCGACTTGGGCCCGCTCAGCCGGGCTGATGTGCTGGCTCATGTGCATCATGCAGTCCAGGGCTACCTCAGGGTTTTCCTGGACCAGGCTGCAGGAGATGGGAGAGAAAGGTTGGGGTCACTGCTCCCACGTAGTTCAGTGGGCCTTAAGATGGCCCCAAGAATCCCTGTGCAGGGCCAGGTCACGGTCCTGGGTGGGCAACAACCTGCAACTCCTGAATCTCTTCCTGCTGTGGTCGCCATGGGGATGACAGTTCCATGGGGCAGGAGAGAATATGACCCGAGGAACAACAATGGACCCTATTGGTCACTAGCTATGTGACCTAAAACATGACATTTCCCCTAAACTTCAGCTTCATGCCTCAAAGGAGTCCCACATGATCTACTGCCTTCTTCCCAGGGGACCCCGTGGGAGAAGGAGGAGCAAATCCTCCAGAAAGGCTGATACAAAATGGAGCCAGCAGCCTAAGGCCTATGAGTTCAGAATATGGGTTCTCTAAGCGAACGTGTTCTAGCTGTGACCTTGGACAAACCACCCTACATATTCCAACAAGGATCATGAATTGAAATCACTGCAAACCCTCCACATAGCATCCCCAAGGTTCTGTGCTGGGTCAGTGGATATGGGGAAGTTTTGGCCTCTTTCTGGGGGGCCGGGCCCAACACTGGGCTGTAGACCCCAGCCAGAGGCCTGAGACCCTGCAGTGCAGTGGATTTGAGTGGCCGCTCTGAGGTCAGGCAGCTGGAGGTGAATCTTGGGTTGGGCACTTGTTGCTAAGTCCGAGGGACAGGGTGGGGCGGCCACTCACCCTCGGATGGTCTTAAGGGCAGAGTCTCGCTTCAGGTACTTGATGTTTTCTCGGATGGTGGAGTGCAGGCCATCCTCCACCTGCCAGTGCTGCTCCAGCCACTGCACCACCATCTGATTGTTGTCCCACAGGTAGGCCTAGGGAGGAGGCAGAGGCACCTCAGAGAGGAACCCTGCTACTAGGCAGGCCCACCCTCGGGCCCCCATGACACCCACCCGCTCTCCTGCCCTATCTCCGGCCCAGGCCCACCTTGACGGCCCCCTCTGTCTCCATGAACCAGCGGCGCAGCATGGACTGGATGTGCACATGGCTCAGCTCGCTGCTGATCTGCAGGATCTCCTGCTTGACCTGATCCTCCAGCAGGAGGCGGCGCAGGCGCCAGTACAGGAAGGATCTTGAAGTCTTCCATTCCAGAATGTCCTGCGGACAAGCCCCAGGCCTGAGTCTCCGGAAAGGGGGCAGGCGGTGGGGGGATGGAGAGGCAGTAGGCTGCCTGGGGCTGTGCCCTGTACCGGGTGCAGCTCTGTGATCATTCCCAGCGTTGGGAGGTAAAGGTACTTTCTAGGGAAGTGGCAGAGCCAGTACTTCTCCAGGACTCTTGACTGGCTTACCAGAGGCGCGGAGGGCTCAGGCTGGCTGAGAAGGAGCATGAGACACAGGGATAGTAGATGACTATAAAATGTCCTCTGGGGAGTGGGTGCTAATGCAAGGCAGACACAATGGCAATCTGGTCCAGCAGTTAGAGACAGACGCACACAGGTCAGACTGATGGTTCCCTAATCTTGCAGTCTACTAGAATCTCTTGGGGATTTGAAAAAATATATACTGATGCCTGGCTCCCATCTTAGATATTCTGATTTCATTGGTCTGGAGAGCCACTTGGGCACTGGGATATTTTAAAGCACCCCAGGCGATTCTAACATGCAGCGTTTGAACCCAAATCTCTTCCATTTGTTGGAAACCGGGTGACCTTAGGATGGGCCATTCGCACGCAGCCACGAAGCTGCCGGCTCTTACAGAGATGACGCCTTTCTCCAGCATCCTGCCAGGCGTATCGTGGAGGTCGGCGAACTGCACCGCCACCTGGTGGTATATGGGAAGTAGCAGGTCCTCCCGGGCCTTCAGCTGGCTCTCCAGGTCCTTGCGGTCCTTGTCGGAGAGCTCGGACATTCCTGTGAGCAAAGGCACAATCCAGAGTTTGCAGAACAGGTCTTGCCCCAAGAGAACTCTGAACATTAACTCCGATAGCACTCCCAAACCAAGCTGCTCGTGCAGTCTCAGAAATACATGCACGTGAGACGGCATTCAACATGCAACTTTAAATCTGCCCCCTTTTATCAGACCCACTGTGCTTGCTTGTAGGATACCATCAGTTACTATTTCTAAACCCATTATAAAATATAATAAAGGAATATTATAAGCAATTATAAGCAATTCTATGACAATTTAACAACTTTGATGAAATAGACAAATTCCTGGAAATAGAAACTACCAAAGCTCACCCAAGAGGAAACAGATAACCCAGTTAGTCCTGTATGTAAAGAAGATGAATTCAAAGATTTAAAGATATCATGTTAGTACAAACTCAGGAAATAGGAGGGAACATTTCTCAACTCATTCTATAATGTCAGCATTACTATGATACCAAATCAAAGAAATTATACACACATACACAGAGTAATAAATCTTGCAAACAGCACAGTTATAAAGACACTGCCACCTAATATGTACTTTTAAAGAGAAATAGATCTAAGGCTACAAGTGAAACAAAGCTATCACTCAAACAAAATGGTTAAAATACTTCATGTCTAATTAGAAATTCTAAAGAGACATTTTGCTACCGCAATTCTGATGTTTCTTCATTGGCCCAAAATACTGCAATGGTTATATTTCATGTGTGATGAGAAAAAAACTTACTAAGGCATTGTGTATGTCTTTTAATGTTAAAGGGGTTGATTTGCCATGTGTGCGCATTTAAAATAGCTGCATTTTGGTATATCTTTACTTTAAATTTAAATACTAGAAACCTCAAACAGTGGAGCGGTCTGGGCCTCTCGATCTGAGGGCTGATGCATTTTGGACCCTCTCACCTAGCTGTTCCACAAGCTTCTTGTAAGTCGGGTCGATCCTTCTCATGGCCTTTAACAGGTCTTTCTTTCGGAACTTAATCTCCACTGTTCCCTCTGGCTCCAGAACACTCCCCCTGAAAAAAGAAGAGGCGGGGTGGGGGGTATATGAGGAGTCCACCAGGAAGTGACAGACAGCCAGAAGACATGGGGGTGGTGGTAGAGAACAAGGAAATTGGTGTCAGTTCTCGGCTAGTTCATGGACTGTATGACCTTGGGCAGGTCATTTCCCCTCTCTGGTCATCTGTTTCTATATCCATACAATGAGGGACTGAACCACTTTTTAAAATAAAGTTTTCAAAACTCGAGAAGGCCCTTGGAGCTTCAAGGGTGTGTGACCGCCTCCAGAACAGCACAGCCTCCTGCTCTGCAGCCACAGCCCTTTCTGACCGTCTGGACTTCTGCTCGCCTAGCACCAGGGTGCTGTTTCTGCTCTCCTTAATGCTCACAAAGGCACAATGAGGAGTCCAACATGGTCCCGTTTCCAACCCCCTCACACACCCCGCTGTCCCCACTGTCTTCTGATAGCTTGGAAAAACTGAGGAATACTTTATATAGCTCTGAGCTTCCTGGTGGCCAGAATAAAAAGTTAATTATGACCCCATTCGAGGCTGCTCATGTCCTGAGTCTTCCTGAAGTGCTGACTTCAGCAACCCCCACGAGAGCCTAGTGCACTGAAGACAGGGCAGGCTTGGCTCATTTGCCTAACATAATGCCTGGTATACAGTAGGTACTCAATAAATTTTCACTGAATTAATGACTGAATAAAGAAGTAGACATAGGAATAGAGTGTCTATATTTTGGAGAGAATTACTCTTGAGGCCTTTATATCCTACACAGCATGTAGCACGGAGTCTTCACTTTGAAAGTGCTCAAACACTATTTTGCAAGTATTATTGTTATCCTTTCTGTAGAAGTTTCTGGAATGAATTCCACCTACAAAAAAAAAGTACCAAGAAGGTTTCTCTCCCCAAAGAATAGATATCCTCTCAAGGGAGTATTCATCCAGTCATTTGTTTGGCCAGTATTTCCCAACCACCCTCTAGGAGTCAGGCACTATGCTAGGTCTTGGGTTATATAAACCGGATAAAATACAGCCCCTATAGAAACTCATAGTTTTGGGAAAGACTCAAGAGTGTAATGTGAACTAGATGACTGGTCACATTTCCCTTTTCATCTTGGCTGCCAGGAAGCTCAGCTGCTTTTGGTCTTCCCTTATTTGATTGCAAACTTCCTTGGGGAGCAAGTGAGTATAAGTTATGAAAGTAAAAGATAATTCTTCTACCACCTCCATTTTTCAGCCACTAGCTCTACTGAGAAAATCCAATTGGACACTGGATGCTAGTTTCAGATTGGTAAAACTGGAAAAGCTCCCTGTCCTTCAGAAACTCAGAACATCCCTGTGACCCACAACCAGGGGCTCAAAGGTGATGGGGCCTGAGGAATGGCAGTGAGAATAAGAAAAGGCTAAGCTGAGTTGAGGGCAACACACCCACCTGCTTTCTTTGTCCGCATACATTTCTATGCACAGGGGGTTGATGGTGGAGTCCAGGACCACCCAGGAGCCTCCTCTGAGCTCAGCATAGGGTGGGATGTAGATGAGGATTGGCTGTTTGTATTGCCTGAGGCCATCCACGATGTAGGCTCCAAACTTCAGCACCTGGTCGTACATGTCTGAAAAGCAAAGCAACCGTCTGGTGAGGCGACTTCAGGCCCCAATACTGTCCACACGCAAAGCCTGTAGTCTTTGCTTTCCTGGGAGAGCATGTTCAGTGGGGAGGCTTCATAGCACCACCATAGGAAGAACACTGGGCTGAGATTCAGGAGCCAGCCCTGGCACTGATGGCTTTACCATCTGTTTTACCAAGAGGCAGCTAAGGGTCTATGTGACTTTGGACTGTTAAAAAGTGAAAAATTTTCAAGTGAACCAACTAGCTAAGTCAGCTACAGGGAAGAAATATCTTTAGATACCAGAAGTTGTCCTACTTGCTTGGGTGTGGTTTAGGAGGTGTATTGTATAAAATATGAAGATGGCCAATGTCTGCTTCTGTAACCCACTTACTTGTTAACCAGGGTGTGGTACTAGGTGATGTATTGTGCTAATGGCCAACTTCTGCTTCTGTAATCTGCTTGCTTGTTCTAGGTTTTATAACTGCCTCACTCTCAAACCCCGGGGCTGATCTCCTCTAACCCTGCGTGGTAGAGAGTCAGTCGCCAGCCGGCTAATAAAGGCTCATAATTAATCTCAATTGGCTCCGTGGGTCTCAGAATCATTCGCGCCATAACAGACAAGTTACTCTCCCTTCCTGGGCCTTGGTGTCCCCATCTGTAAAGGGAGGCATAGAGAGTAACCAATCTCGAAGATTCCTTCCATCTCTGACCTGCCCACTGTCCTGTCCCACTGTTTCTAGCACAGAATCACGGAGTCCCCTCCCTCCTGTCCACAGAGAGCAGGCCCTTATTTTCTACTAAGTGCCAAACAGCTGACATTGTAATAATAATGTAATAACAAAATCAAGCATAATCACACCAAGAGCTAACTGGCTCATCAAATCCTTTCTTTGGCCCTGTGAAGTTGGCCTTATTCTGAAACTGAGCTCAGAGAGGTCACCTAGCTAGCAAGGAATCACAGCTAGTCCGCCCACCTCTCAGGCCAGCTCTTTCCTCAACATTCCACTGAGAGCCACTGTATCTCAAGACATGCTCGAGGGCTTAAAAAGCACTCACACAACTGTCAGGTCACTGAGGCTCACAGCAGCCCCCAGAGGAAGGCAGGGCACACGCACCTTCTCCTCATTTTACCCTAAGCAGGAAGGCGACCGGTCGCCTAGGGCATTCAGCAGGTTCTGAGGCCGCCCCTCCCTGCCCTGTCACCCAGGGTATGACCTCCAACAAGTTACACTGGGAACCCTCAGTTCATCTGTAAAATGGGCTGACATTATCTGAACTGCTTCTGTCCTCAGGGTTGAGTTGGGTGATGGCTAAGATGACCGTGGGACCACACACAGAAAAACAGCTACACCACCCGGACGGGGCTGTCCTGGATGCTGACCTCGTGGCTTTAGAGCACCCACGGCGGAGGCCGCCTTACCTTTCATACCACCAGAGAAACCTCTCCAGTTAGCGAAGATCATCAGGGGCAACTTCTCCCGGTTGAAATCCTTGATGACCTGGGCCGTTTTGTAGGCTGAGTCCGGGAACCACACCTGGCCTGCCTGCTGGATTATCTGGAACATAGAGCCAGCTGGATGAGACTTCTGTATGCAAGGGTGACCTCAGGACGTGGGATAGGCGGGCAACCTGACTGGCATTGGCATCAACACCAGAGCCAGGGCTCACAGGGAAGGCCCAAAGCTGGTGTCTAAGGATCCCACTGGACCCTCAGACTGCAGCGCAGAAGGGTCCTGTTGCCCCATTTATAGACTCAGAGGGGCGCCAAACTAGTCAAGGCCAAGCTGAGTCGGGTCCTAGGACCCATCCTTTGGCTTCTGAGCTCCTTCCAGTATATGGTGTGGCCCAACCTAGAAAAACCAGAAGGGATTTTTGGAAGCAAGAGGCAGGAGGGATTCTTAGGGACCTTCTGTCATCCTCTGCAGAAGAAGGAAGATGGTATGAAACACTGCAGCCTGCAGAGAGTGTGCCAGAGAAATGGCACCGAGTCCTGATTCTGGGCTGACTCCTCTGAGCTGGAAAGGCAGATATGCAACCACCAGGACCCACTCCTGTCGCTGAGCCAGTTGAAATAGCAGCCCCAGCTCCCCAGCCCCCTCACCTTGGCCTCAGAATCCAGGTTGGCAGGGTCCGCGGGCACCGCCACCTCCACTGTCCGTGTCTCCACAGAAATTACTCCAACAGGGATCCCCCCAAGCCTGCAAGGCAGAGCACAGGTGAGCCAGGTGCCGGGCAGCACCTCCAGGTGGATTTAAAAGCAGATGGGTCCACCCAGGCCCCGCTGACATTCTATGGGTGTTCTGGGAGTAGGCACTAACGACTGGGATGAGGGCACGCAGAGGCCTGCACTGTTGTCATTCTGTCAGGGTATTTTATTTTATATTATTATTATTATTTTTTAAGCCTACAGCATCTGGTATTCCTAGGTGGTCTTCCATCCAAGTACTAACCAGACCCGACCCTGCTTAGCTTCTGAGATCAAATAAGATCCGGCATGTACAGGGTGGCATAGCCGTAGACAGGCAGGGTATTTTATTAGAAGGCAAAGCAGGAGCCCAAAGCAATAAGCTACACGAGTTGGCAGGCTGGAAAGGTCCTGTTGGTCCCCTTATTGGGGCCATAGACATCATGGGTCAGGCCAGTGCAGGGTCCGAAGCAGCACTGTTCATTATAACTTTCTGTGATGATGACCATGTTCTCTATCTGCTCTGTCCAGTGCAAAGGCCACAAGCTTCACGTGGCTACTGAGCACTTGAAACATGATGAGTACAACTGAGGAACTGCTGTCAACCTCTTTCATTTTAATTCATTTAAATTTGGATTGTCACATGTGGCCGGCAGCTACTATATTGGAAGGCGCAGGTCTAGACACCAAGTTGCATCTGGAAAGGACTGAGTGATGCTGAGCCTGAAGGAGCTTCAGCTCAGGCGATACCATGACATCTGTAACTGTCACCGATGGCGGCTGGCCACTGCCATGCCGCGTGCATCACTGGATTACTCTCATTTACTCATCCAACAACCCTACGAGGCAGGTGCGGGGGAGAGCAGTCTTCAAATGAAGGAAGGGCTTCCATGTGGAAGGAGCAGATTTAATGTCAGATTAAAAAAAAAATTTTTTTTTAATGAAATCCTTATGGAGAAGTAACTAGTGCCAATACTATAGGCTGAGTGTTATAATGTTTATTGCCCGGGAGGTAGATAATAATAATCATCATGATAGTAATAGCAGCCACTACCACTTATGGAACATGTATGGTATTTTAAGTGATTAACATGTATTACTCCTAATTATCACCACAATCCTATGGGGGTAGAATCATCATCCCCGTTTTATAGATAAGGATGTGAAGGCTCAGAGAAGGCAAGTGACAGAGCAAGGGCTTGACCTTGAGTCTGACTCCAGAGCCTAGACTTGTAGCAACTACTTGGTGC
Organism: Pteropus medius; assembly: GCF_902729225.1. Classification (NCBI taxonomy): domain Eukaryota; kingdom Metazoa; phylum Chordata; class Mammalia; order Chiroptera; family Pteropodidae; genus Pteropus; species Pteropus medius. The sequence goes on from NW_024356336.1 coordinate 686,336, forward strand.
CAGGAATCTGAGTGATACATTATGAGGATGCCCCTTTGGGCTCCATAAAAGGAGGAACTTTTGGGCCACCAGAGGTGCACCGGAAGATGGTGGCTGCACTGCTGGGGAAGGCACTTAAGCAGTTAAGCCTTCCACCATCTACGGTATACAACAGGGTTCCTGCCCGTGGCCCTCCGGAAATGAAATTCACAGTTTTGAGTGTCTATGTAGTTTTCTGATGAGAGCACCCAGGGCTGCCTTCTGATTCTCAAAGGGGCCCAAGTCCCCCGTGGCTAGAGAGCCCTGTCCCAGGGGCAGACAGTAGGAACAAGGGTCCCAGGCCCCAGCAAGAAGTTGGCTGAGATGCCTTCTAAGGCCACAGACAAATTTAGACTGCATGAAGAAGTTCATCATCCAGAAAACCATCCTCCAAGTCAGTCTTTCCTTCAGAAAATCCTGGGGCCAGGAAGAAAGTGTCCAAGTGTCCAGTGAGGCTGGGTGTGTGCAACCTGACCCGCCCTCAAGGTTACCTTGCTCGTCCCGTCACCACAGTCTGGGCCCAGGGTGCCAGGATTTCTCTGAAACTGCCGTGGTCGAAGAATCCACTCTGCCAGGATCCCTTTAGAGCTGTAGGCAGAAGGCAGAAGCCCGGGCTGAGGGGCAGGGTGGATGAAGGCCCCCAGAGTCCACCTGGTGCTAAGGATAGAAAGGTCTTCGCCTGACAGCCCAGATACCTTTTTTTCCTGGAAAACCAGGAAGATCCCAATCCCCTGCCAAACAAACCAACCAACAAACAAAAAAACTCGGGGCTGCAAAAAATACACCAAGTCAGGAATTCAGTTCATATAGAATATCCAACCACATCAATTCCCGTCAATGCCAAAAACATGGAGATCCTAATCACAGAGTGATGGACCCTTTCAGAGGGTGGGGATTCAGGAGTGGACCGCCTGTCCTGAAAAACTCATCCGTGACCTGCTGGCTGCAAGTTAATAACCATTTAACTTTCCATTTAACAGGGAAGAAAATCTTCAATTTTCCAGAGGGGGGCAGAGATGGAGGGAGAAGGGGAGAGAGAGAGAGAAGATGTAATGATGTCAGCTGCAGCTACCCCTAGAGAAGAAATGTGACTTAAACCCACACCGTGGTGTACCTGACCGCAGTTTGTACAAGAGCAGCCAGGCAGCACAGGGAGTCTCAGGTTGCAGGTGTCTGAGGCTGGGCACCTGGAACAAAGGTGCCCAACTTCAATGTCAGCCTGAGGACTCGCCTGACGAGATGGTGAAACTGCCAGTAAGAAGTCAGACATTTTTTAATCAAGCAAGCTTCTTCCATTCTCACAAGTGTGAAAGGCCAAAAGAAATGAGAGGAGGGAGCAAGCCAAGGGACTTTTCCCGGCAGAGTGCGGCACACTCCCAACAGGCACCTCTCCTGCACCATGCATCGGGACGAGCAGACTGATTTCTAAAGGTGGCACAGCATGTGAAATTCTAGACTCGGGATGATGGTGACGGGGTAGCTCAGCTTTCCTGTTCTGTTTTGGTTGCTCGGAATGTAATCATATACCTCCAGGGAATAAACCTACCCCTTCTGGAGAGAGAATGTGTGTGTGCAAGTACATGTGTTAACACGTGTGTGCATGTGTCCACATACATGTGTGTGGAAAAGATGCTAACTTGCCTGTCCTGGGGAAACTCACAGAGAGCACCCCTGAGAAGCCTCAACCAAATAGAGAAAGAGGGAGGGAGGGAGGGAGGGAAGGAGAGAGAGAGGAGCAATCTTTGAAACTGATGTGTCAGCCCTGGATTTTTCACTTATGTAACCACAGGGCAGTTTGGGGAAGGAAGGCACATTCTCCACTGCACTTTACCTCTATCCATCAGCTCCAAAAACCAGAGGCCGTTTCAATCACTTGGTCAATAGCTCAGGAAAAGCACAGAGTAAAAGCTCAACTCCTCTGCTCTCTCTGCATTTCACCTCAGGTGCATCCCTAGGATATCCGACCAAACATCAATGCTTCTATGTCACCCCAGGCCCAGAAAAGGAACCTGAGGCCCCGGTTTCAGGCAAACGCTTGAGGACTTACTTGGGTGAGGCCTTCCTGCAAGCATCCACCGGGGGTCGTAGGAAGCTCTGGATGGCAGGAATTCGATTTCTCTGTCAATAGGGTCAGTGGGTGTGATGATAGGGACTGGACTGTGATTATCCTAGGAAAGAAAGCCAGGTCTCCAACTCAGTCTCCCTTGCTTGTCAACAATGCCTGGGATTAAGCCCGGCTGTGCTGCAGAAGCCCAACCCTAACTACCTAAATCACCGCGATTCTGAGCAGCATTTGGTGAGGACCTATACCAAGTGCTGGGCTCCAAATATCACTTCACTTAATCATCAGGATAACACCTTGGGGTAGGGGATACTGTTAATCCCATTTCAAAGATGAAGAAACTGAGACTCAGAAAGATTAAGAGACTGTCCCAAAGTCACACTGCTACTGAGGAGAAAGCCAGAAATCAAATCCAGCCAACCACAAAACTTGAGGATTCTCTATTGTCCAGTGCTACCTCTTTTGACAAGAGGTGATGCCATCCCTTCCTAAAGGACCAACGGATAGCATCCCTATGTTAATTTTTTTTTTTTTAAGCAAAAAATAGCTTGTACGGGGCTGGTGTCAGAGAGGCAAGAAGGGAGGAGTAAAGAAAACTTCACCTGGCTACATCGGCAGCGCTCCTTGCTCCCCACGTTCCCACACCACCCCGCAAGTGAACCTGGTAAGAATCTTCCCAGCTCTAAGCTGCAGGGGGCAGGGGCGAGAATACTGCACCTTTGGCATATAGGACAGCCACTCCAGGATGGTATAAACGCCCTCGAAGTCGTCCGGCACGGTGACGTGGGAGATGCCATTGTAATACATGATCTGCACGCCACCCAGCTGGTTGTTGGATGTGTAAACATCTCTGCCTAAGACCTGTTTGACACGGCATGGTTAGCAAGTGCTGTCTGGCTCGGTGCCCTTGCATCTGTCTGGAAGTCATCTCCCTTAGTGGTCTTCAACCCTGGTTGCATGTTAGAATCACCTGGGAGCTTTCAAAAACCTGGATGCCCATGCTGCACCCAGACTCATGATATGAGAATCTTCGGTAGGTTTTTTAACTTCCAGAAAATTCCGACATGCAGCCCAATTTAGAGAATCAGTGATCCAGCTGATTACTTTGGCAATCTCAAAAGCAAAACTCTACCTAGTGTTTCTGAGTCAGCAGGTCTGGGGCGGGGCCTGAGAATCTGCATTTCTAACGAGTTCCCAGGGGATGCTGATGCTGCCAGTTCAGGGGCTGGACTTTGAGACCCTCAGTGGGATTTTAGCCAACATAATATTATTATAGAGGCCTTATAGCAATGTGGAAAATGTTTCATAAAATGAAAAAAGTAGAATACCAAACAACATATTTACTATCAGTCATGTAAAGCAGGGGTCCTCAATCCCCAGGCCACGAACCAGTACCGGTCTGTGGCCTGTTAGGAATCTAGCCACCCAGCAGGAGGTGAGCAACAGGCGAGCCAGTGAAGCTTCACCTGTATTTGCAGCCACTCCCCAGAGCTAACATCGCTGCCTCAGCCCCACCTCAGATCATCGGGCATTAGATTCTCATAGGAGCACCGGTCCCTGGTGCCAAAAATGTCGGGGCCATTGACAGAGGATGATGAGAGGGAAATACACCAAAATTATAGTAGGAGCACAATTACTTTTTTTGGTAATTTTCCAATTTCATGCAATGTGTAATGCTATCTTAATATTTTCTTTTCATTTAATAATGTTTTAAAATATAAAAATTAAAAATATTTAAATATAGAGTTCCACCAGAAGAGCCTAATACTTTTGGGGGGAGAGATTCATAAGAGGCCCAGATAATTGCAAATTGGAAACATAGCCCTTATGTCAGTAGGAATGAAACTGGCTTTATACCGAGAAAAATCCCCTCAGGGAACAGTGGGAATGTTACAAGGACCCCAGGCCTCTTCCCCGTCACCTTGTTGAGAGCACTGGCTCCTGTCAAGATGATGTGGGAGTTTTCCACTTGGATCACTCGCTGGCCCAGCCTCACCAAGTAGGCCCCGATCCCAAGGGCTCGGCAGGTCACCTGTGGAGACAGGATCCCTTCTGAATTCCCAAGGGTGGCATGCCCCGCCCCGGCACAGCAGGGACAGGGGGATGGCCCAGGAACCCACTGGACGCAGATGGAAGCTACGACATTGCCACTGGCAACTTGACTTGGGGCCACCACAACAGAGGCGAAGCCTGCCCTTCGGGCTTCCGCCTAATGTTTGCTTCCTGGCGAAAAAGAACATGGTTAACCAAGAAGAGTGGTGAACCAAGCAGACATGGAATGTTCTGGTTCTTCTGGGCTGGGTCAATCACGAGCCATCGCAGCCTCTTACACACCCAAAAGGATGGCTAGGAGTGTGTGTGAAATCGGTGAAATGCGAGTAAGCTCTGCACTAAGAGTATTGTGCCAACATCAATGTCCTAGTTTTGACAATGTACTATGGTTATGGAAGACACTGTCATGGGTGAAGCTGGGTGAGGGATACACGGGAGCTCTTTATAGTAATCTTATAACTTTTGCTGAGTCCAAAACTATTTCGAAATAAAAAAAACAAACACACACACAGTTGACCCTTGAACAACACAGGAGTTAGGGGCACTGACACCCCAACCCCTGCAGTCAAAAATCCACATATAACTTCTGACCTCACTCCACCCCCAACAAACTTAACTATTAATAGCCTACTGTTGACCTGAAGCCTTACTGATAACATAAACAGTTGATTTTCACATGTTTTATATATATATATTATATGCTCTCTTCTTAAAATAGAGTAAGCTAGTCTACGGCCACACCACCCTGAACGTGTCCGATCTCATCCAATCTTGGAAGCTAAGCAGGGTCGGGCCTGGTTAGTACTCGGATGGGAGACCACAGAGGAAGACCAGGTAGTTAAAAAAAAAAAAAATAGAGTAGGCTAGAGAAAATAAAATGTTATTTAAAAAATCATAAGGAAAAGAGAACACATTTACAGTGTTTATTGAAAAAAAAAATCCGCATATAAGAGGATTCAGTTAAACCCATGTTGTCCAAGGGTCAACTGTGTATATATATATATATGAGAGAGAGAGATATATATATATGATATATCTTTTGGACTATGTAAACATATATATCTTTTTATACAATACAGATATTTCGAAATGAAAAAAATATTTTTAAATGTAAAAAAATATATATTTTTACATACATATTATATTTTTTTATTTTGAAATATATACAAAATAAATACATATAGTATCTAGAAAACAAGCCTAAGGAAGCCACTCATGGCTAGCATTTTCACCCTGGAAACTGAAGATCCAACACTGAATGTAAAAATAAGGTCCTGAATAACAGTTTACCATTAAAGATTACTGCTACTGCTACTATGAAAAAGAGAAAATATTTTTGAAAAGGCCCAGAGAGGAGATACTCATTCGGTACCACTTAAAATTGGACAAAGTTCTTCTGAATACTCAATACCTTCTAAAGAAGAGGAGACTGGACCCTGATTCAAACAAACCAACTATTAAAAGGCATTTCTGAGATAACTTAAAACTGAACCCAAACTGGGTTCTGATCATATTAAAGAACTGGTTGTTGGTGTTGTTGGATGTAATAATAGTATTGCAGTTCTGTAAATTGTGGGGGGAAAGTCCTTATCGCGTAAAGATCCACACTGTGGTATTTACAGATGGAAAGATATGATAGGGGGTTTGCTTTAAAATATTCCAAATTGGGAGACAGGGGGGTTGAGGACATAGTTGGAGCTGCATGATGAACACATGGGGCCCATAAAGTCTCTATAAGAAATAGTTGAGACATAAAAGAAAATAAAGAGAAAACTCACCAAGCTAATGGTGATAATCTCTTCGTAAGCCAAGGAGGACTCCCCAGCAATTGTGCCTGAACCCCGCAGGTTCTCCACGCCCAGTTCATCATCCTTCCCAATGATATCTGTGATGACATACCTTCAAGAACCAAACACAATTTAAAGACCGAGATCTAGTCCAGAATAATCCAAGGCTGATGCATTTCCCAAGGATCTGAGGCAGGGGAGACAAGCAAGGTGAGGGACCGGAAGGTGATAAAGCATCCAGAGGTGAAATGAAAGCAGAGGTCTGGAACCTTCACGACTGGCCCTAAAGTTTCTAGAAGAGCAAGTTCAGCATCAATAATTGTCATCCCCCCAACCAAAGTTGTCTGCCTGTTCAGGGGCTGTCTTAATGAAATGTCATCCCCTGTGCATTTCTCCAAAAGTAATCTAGAGTAACATTTCATCTACAGAGAGAGGGGAGTATACTTGGGAAGCCACTTGGTTCATGATCAATCAATCAATCAATCGATCGATCAATCAATCAATCAAGATTCCATGCCCACATAAGCCTGAGAGACACTGTACAGCGTAACCTGTTAGAGATTCATAACGCGGCTCAGCACATTAAGGATTCAGAGAAGGCCTGCAGTAAGGATGCTTGTTAGATCCCATTTAACTCAGTGTCTCCTAAACCTACCTGACTATGGAAATTTTTCCTCCCTCCCACATATCACCAACTAATATTCCAGAAAACTCAGCCTGGGAAAATCCATTTAATCAACCTTGCTAAAAAACAAACAAACAAGAAAACGAACTAACAAACAAAAAACCCCCAACGATCCCTGGAAAAGACAGCCAGTGGCCTTGACATTCTCATAGAGGAGACCCCTGCCTTACCCACACTTTCCCAGCTTGCCCAATCACTGCTGCATCAGTGAGTCTGCAGCTCTGAGGACATCAAAGGAATCCAGTCTAATTCTCCTTGTGTGATGTGCTATTTTTGTGAGAGGCAAGACTCCTTTGGGGATGACAAAGGTGGGTTCACCCTACAGAATGCCCCAGGTAAGCTCAGGAGCCCCACTGTATAAAAACCACTACCCACTTGAAAACAGCACCACAAGCAGGGAGGCAAAGAGACAGATTCCCCAGTAGTAGCTGAAATTAACCACAGGCAAAATGAAGCAGCTGCCCGCTGTCGTTTACCTGGATTCTCCTTCTTCTTCTATGTGTTTACAATGGACGGAGTTCAGGGAGCTGATTTTGGTGTAGTCTTGAGGGGTCAGGTACAGGTATTTAAATCCCTTAAAAAAATATACTCCGGTGAGGCTATGACTCCAGTTCCCTGCACTCAAGCAGTCTTGTTTTTTTAAAAATGTCAATACTGTAGAGGCAGATGTCAGTAACATGTTAACAATGTGTCGATAACATGTCAATGCATTAATAACGTGCTAAGGTATCTGATGTTAATGCCATGTCAATAACAGCTACAAAATGAAGATCTGCTCTGTGCTAAGTGCTTTCCCACTCATCCTTACAACACAACCTCACTTTTTTTCTGGGCTGATTCTGTTTCTCAAGCATCTTTTCACTACTGCTCCTCTAAGAAGTCTTCTTAGATTTTTTCTTCATTGCCAGCCCCACCTAATTTTTATTATAGATATATTCTTTATGTGTCATGTGTGTATGTATGTGTGTGTATGCTTTTTACATGAAAAGAATAATTTTGGCTCCTTTGGGGGAGGCAATATCATCGTCCCCTTGGAAATGCATGCTCTAGTTGTAAAGAATGACTGTCCCCTGCATTTTCACGTCACAAAATGTGTGCTCATCTCTCATTCATTTTGCCTTTTAGTGTGTCTCTGTATCTTCCAGATGATATTTATGAACCCTTCGAGGCCAGAAACTATGTATTTTTCATCTTTGCATTCTCAGTGTCCACCGCATTTAGGAGATGCTCAGTATGTGTCAGCTCAGTGTTTACAAATGTTTTTGCATTACTGTCCCCGTAAAGAGTTTTTTTAGACAGTTTTTCCTAATCACCATCCCCTCCCATTAAATTTTATTTTAATACCGACATACTGCATGCCTGTTTATGTACTATATGGATGGATACCTGTGCTTTATATATAAAAAGAGTAATAAGACTTTTTCCACTGCCCTTGTGGATACTATCGCCTCCCACATCGAAAATACAATGCTAGCTGAGTGGAATCACACCACCGCACATGCTTCGTGACGTACTTTGTGGGGGTCTTCTGGGCTCACCCAAGCCACCTGGAACATGTGTTTGATTTCCTCCGCAAGACCGATACGGGCCCCACTGTTGGCTGCGAGGTAGATTTTGGGGATGCCCTCTGCCCGGGCCATCTCAGAGGCCCGCAGGTACAGAAGGTCTTCTCGTAGGCCAAAGGATCCGATGCGGAAGGTGATATCATTGCTAATGACGATCACGTCCCGCCCTTCTGGATACTCTGGGGTCTTAAACTTCATTCTGAAGGCCACCATGCCCACCTGGTGACGAATGCACAAGGAAAACAGGTTTGTGTCTTCGGGTAAAGTTTTTTGAAAGGGTGATTCCAGTCCGGGACTGGGCTATGCTGAGTTCTTACCTCATTTCCTCCAGGAAGTCGGTTCATTTCCACCAGCTGGCCCTGAGAGTCCAGGACGAGTTCAGTGTACGTCAGGATATCTTGGGGGTACTTGTCTGGGGAGCCCCACAGTTTAAAGAGAGCCTGGAGAGAGAGGAAGAAAGAGAAAAACTTGAAGTCGTCAGTAGGGGGGCACATTTTCTAAATCTTTCTTTTTAAATCATGAATTGTTTAAAGCACACAGAAAACATGCAGAATAATAAATACCTGAGCATTCAGTTCATGGTTTTGTCAAATCGTAATTTTTCCTTAGTTGCTTAAGATTTTTTAAGGAAATAAGAAAAATGTGGTTGAAGCCCCGAGTGTACCCCTCCCCATCCCATTCGTCCTTCTGCCTCTCCCCAGGTAATCGTTATCCTGAATTTAGTGTCTACCAATCCTTTGCATGTTTATGTTTTTATTTCATCATGTATGCATACTTTTAAAATATGTAGTATTATTTTGAGTGACTTAAACTTTAAATAAATGTTATCACACTGGACATGTTCTTCTGCACCTTGCTTTTTCAAGTCCCTGATGTGTTTGGGAGATGTATCCATATCGATAAATTTAGCTCTGGTTTCTTCATTTTCCATGCTATTCAATCTTCCATGGTATGAATATATCACAATTTATGTATTCATAACTCTTTTTAGGAACATTTTAGGTTGCTTCCAATTCTACAGTATTATCAAATGGTGTAATGAACATTCTTATAGTCTCTTCTTATAAACACGAATGAGTTTCACCAGGTATATACCTAAAAGTGGAACTGATGGGCCATAGGGTTTGTGAAACTTTGATTTGACTTGATATTATTAAATTGCTCTCAAATTTCTGAAACCCTTTACAGTCCCAGTAAGACTTTATAAGAACTCCTTTGCTCCACGTACTTGCCAACACTTAGTTTTGTCAAATATGTTAACATTCACCCATCTGCTGAGTGTGAAATTGTATTTTAGTACTGATCTGTACTTCACTGATTATTAGTATGGTAAAAGCCTTTGAATATGTTTATTAACCTGATGAGTTTCTTTTTTTGTCAATTTCCTATTTATAATTTCTGCCCATTTTTTAAAAATAGTTTTGCTTGGTTTTTTTTTTTTTTTGACTTATAAGAGCTCTGTAAATCTAATTCTAATCCCTTGCTGATAACAGGCATTGAAACATTCTCCCAGTCTGTGGCTGGTCTGTTCTCTTTTATATAAAGAACTTCCAAATTTTAATAAAGTGAATTTTACAGGTCTTTTTCTGTATAACTTATGCTTTTAACTGACTCCACGTAACTTTAACCCTCTTGAAATTTATTTTTGTATACCAAATGATGTAGAAATCAAAATTCGTCTTTTCAGTTAGAAACTTTCTCGTATATTTTAGTGTAGTTTGTTTCTTTGACTCATGATCTCACTTCTGTATTCTGTCAAGTTTCTGTTTATGAATGGTTTCTGTTTATTCTAGGCTCTAGTCTGTTCCACTGGTCTATTTGTCTAGCTCTATTATAATCATACTACATTGTATTAAGTACTGCTGCTTTAAATAAGTAATAACATCTGCTAAGATGAGTCCTCTTGACTCTGTCATGGGCTTTTGCTTTTCCCTATGAATTTTTAGGTTTCACCAAAAAACTCTGAAATTATACTGAATGTATTAATTTGGGCCCAACTAATATCTTTACAATCTTAAATCTTCCCATAGTTATGCATGATTTATCATAGCATTTATTTAGGCTTAAAGTATTTTTAATACAGTTTTAAAATTTCTTCCATAAAGGTCTTGTATGTTATTTGATTTATTCCTAGGAAACCTTACAGTTGATCTTAATACTATTATTAGTGGCATTTTTTTTCTAATTTCATTCTACAGTTATTGCTGGTTTATGAGAATGCAATTAAGTTTTGTATATTGATCTTGTATCTAGCACTCTTGCTGTGCAGTCTAACTGGTTCTATAGATTCTCTTGGATTTCTTATATAAACATTTATATCATCTACAAAAAACACCATTTTGATTTTCCTTTTTTAGTCTTTATATCTTTTATTTTTCTTATCTTATTGCATTGGCCAGGACCTCTTGTAAAAAATACTGAATAGAATTGAGGATAATGGCTAATTCTGTCCTGTGCTTGTCTTTAAAGAGAATACTTCATTAGCTGATATCTTTTTTAAGTTGATATCTTTTATCAAGATAAATTCCTTTCTGTTCCTAGTTTATGAAAAGTTTTTAGTATGAACAGATGCTATCTTGTCAAATACTTTTTCTATACCTACTAAGAAATTTAAGTTTTTTCTTAATCTATTAAAATGATAAATTATATAAATAGATTTTGTAATATCAAATCATATAAGTAGTCAGGAGATAAACCTTGGTCTAAATATTTTTTTAAAAACCATTACTGGATTTTATTTGCTAATATTTTATTTATAATTTTTGTGTAAATGTTCATAAATGAGAACTAATTTCCCTTTTCTTAATGTTCTTATCTGGGAATAACGTTAAGGTAATAATAACCTGAGAAAATAAACTAAGAAGCATTTTTTTTCATACTATCTAAACAATTTGTATACAAAGGGAATTATCTATTATTTGAAGGTTTGATAGAAATGGCTGTAAAATCATCTGGGCCCAATTTACTAAATAGATTTTTTTAAACTATCATTTCAATTTCTTTAATGTTTATACTCTATTTAGATTTTCTACTTGTTCTTCAGTCAGGTTTGATAAGATATTTTTCTTGAAAATTTTCCATTTCATCTAAGTTTTCAAATTTATAGGTTGGCCATAGTGTTCTGTTTCCTTATTTAAAAGAAAGGGGATGGATTTGTGCCTGATTTGTCTGTTTCTTATCCTATGGTCCTTGAGGTCAAGGCAAAAGGATACAAACAATGACATCCTTAATCTTAAAAGTTTCCATTTATTAAGCATCTATTGAATACTTTATATATATATTTCTTAAAGCAACCTTGTGAGGTGGATACTACTATTATTCTCATTTTACAGAGAAGGAACTATAGCCCAGAGAGGTAAAGAAACTTGCCCAGATACACACAGGGAGCAAAGGACAGATCCAGGATCCAAGCCCAGACCTGAGTGACTTTAAACACGTAGTGACTTTAAATAGCTGTTCCTACTATTACGTGTCTCCTATGCTTGAAGTGAACTGATGCTTTCTTGCCTACAGTGAAAGGTCCATGACCTCATTCTCACGAATGTCATTCACAAGGCAATGGAAGGGATGTAACATACATCTATATCACTGATATCAGTGTGTTCAGTCTTCTTGAAAGGCCCTACTACAGAAAAATACTAAAGGCATAGGGAAAAAAAAAATACTTGAGGGAAACACACTAAAATGTTACTGCAGTCCTCAGTGGTGCATAGTACATACAGGGGAAATTTTATTTGCTTATTTCTATTTTTCTGTATTTTCCAGTGGATACTTTAATAATCAGAAAACCATGACGAAACATTATTTTTTAAAAGTAGACTAAAAATTTCTCAAAGGCAGTGATTTTATCCTCTTTCTCATGGTCCATCTACCCTTAGAATGGTACCTGGGAAGTAGCAGGTACTTAAATGAGCAGTGAAAAGATCAGAAGGAAATACATCAAAATGTTAAGCAATCTGTCTTTAGGATGTGGAACTGAGTTACTTTTTTTCTTCTTTCCACTCTCCTTTATTTTCAGAAGTTTCTGTATTATATCCCTTTTATCACTGGGATGAAATTGGGTTTATTTTAGGAAAAAAATACTATGAAGCTATTCCCAATATTATAGTTGACCCTTGAACATGGGTTTGAACTGTGCAAGTCCACTTAGATAATTTTCAATAAATACTGTAAATGTATTTTCTCTTCCTTATGATTTTCTTAACATTTTCTTTTCTCTAGCTTATTTTATTGTAAGAATACAGTATATAATGTATATAACATATAATATACGTGTTAATCAACTATATTATCAGTAAGGCTTCCAGTCAACAGCTGGCTATTGGTAGTTAAGTTTATAGGTAGTTAAGTTACATGCAGCTTTTTCCGCTGCAAATGGGGTCTGTGCCCCCAACTCCCATGTTGTTCAAGGGTCAACTGTAATTTCTTTTTCTTCATGAAGGCCTAGTCCTTTAGGCTGGGGTCTTCAGAGGAGCAACTGAAGGCAGGAAGGTGTGGTTTGTGGAGTCCCTAAGGTGACCCGGGGTGTTGCTGCGTCTCAGCCTCAGGACTTGCCTGCCTGAACATTTCTGGGAAGTCGTACACATAGGTGGTTCCCAAGGACTGGGCCTGGAATCGCTTGGCCTGAAGCAGATCCTTGGTGACATAGGGAGTGTTGATCAGCATTCCGTGCTGAGGCCCTTGTTTGTTGCCAAAGGAGTGAAACATGATCTGAATCAAAAAGAAAAAACAAACAAACAGCGCATGAGGGAGGCAAGTCTCAGAGAACCACACTCCTGCTGAATTTATTTCTACCCAGTCCTCAATGAAACACAGTGGGGTGTGCAAAACATTTCAGATCACATAACAAAGTGAGTGCCTGGAAGACCTAATCTCTTCTCTGCCACTATGGGCAACTAGAATAAGGAGGAGGAGCGGGAGATGTGGAAACATAGCCCCCAAAATGTAACTACCATAGTACTATACATAGACACAGACACACACACTCCACAAATAACAAGAGTATATAAAAACTGGTGAAACTTGAATAAAGTCTGCATTTGAGTACCCATGTCAATTTCCTATTTTGACAAGGTCCTACAGTTACGTAAGACGCTATCATGGAGAAGTTGGTTGAAGGGTACATGGGAACTCACTGTACTATTTTTACCTCTGTACTAATTTTGCAACTTCTTGAAAGTAATTATTTCAAAATAAAAAGTTATATTTATAGAACTGGCAGTCAATTGGATATTTGATTCATTTTACAAAAGTCTGTTCTAAAACATAGTTGGGAAAAATACCTCTTTCCCTAAGTGAACCAACACGCAAAATTGCATTATAATCAACCACATCTTATCCCAAATACAGTCCTAGAATGAATTAAACATTAGAATTATTCTCCTTTCCAGGAGAATAAAAAACTGGGATTCAGAAGCTAACTCATTTATTATAAAGCTCAGAGGGGCTATCCAACTCTGGCATGGCAAAGCGAGGCAGCCACCAAATGTCATTTTAAGCTACATCTTGACCATCGGAGCAGCCTGCCTCCGTGGACCTCCGTGACCCGGCCCAGACTTACATTTCCAGATCTGGGGTCGGTGACTTCTTTGTAGAGGCTGATATCCAGGTAGTAGCCTGACTCATTCGTGAGGAACAGGCGGATGGGAATGACACCTCCGGTGGTGGTCTGGCGAATGTTGATCTTGACCTCAGCCTGTAGCACACGGAGTTTCCACAACCGGCTGCCATAGCGCATAACCATGGAACGCACCGACTCCTCAATCTGTCCCAAACAACAGCAATTCCAATTTCAGAGCCCATTCTGCACACATTTGCAATAGTTCTAGCACTAGTAATAATGGAATGATGAGATATATTGAACACAAAATGCCTGGGACATAGTATTTACCCGACAACTATAAGCTATAATAACCGAATCTTGCTAAGCATTTAAAGCTCATTATCTCAGTTCATCCTTATAAATACTCACAGAGGCTGGCATTTGTATCCCCTATTTACATGGGGAAATAGGCTGGTAACTGAGAGTTAGTGCTTCTGCATTACTCTGCCTTTATCTCCATCATGCATCTCAAGCCTATGTGTCTTCTGTTCTGGGGACTGCGTGGACTGCTGGAGGAGGGCATCAGCATGGATACGTTTACATCCCAGATGCCAAGCTAGCATAACAGGACTCCTTTCACTACCATAAACCCTGCCTGTTCACAAAAAACCAGCCAATGGAGTCTCCAACAGAACACGGAACCAGGAAGAAGACAAACTTTTGTTTTGCAAGACGTTTGGGGCATCCATGTTGTCCTAAAAGTGAAGCAGGGCCATGGAGGGTGAACATCAGAACCAGGGTAGACCTAAGGGCAGAGGCTAAAATACTGCTCTAGAATTAAACAATGGAAGGTTTGTTTTCCACCTACAGCAACTAAAGTTCAAATGTGCACATATGCATCCTGGAACTTGGGTCTTGATTGCCAGGAGACAATACCCAAAGCAGCATAGTGCAGAGAGCCAGTGAAGGTGAGCCCAGAGCTCAGTGAGGGCCCCCCCAAAGGCAAGACCTTATAGGGGTCCATGATGACAGTGGGCACGAAGTTGAGGAAGATGTGGTTACAGTCAGTGCGCACGCTGGTGTTGTTGAACGCCACCTCCAGCTCGTCCATGGCCTCCAGGAGCAGCCGCTCACCCTCGTTCTGCAGGTACTCGAAGGAGGCTTCCTGCCAAAGGTGGGAGGGACAGCCGCTAAGGCAAGGAGGAGAGGCAAACATTCTTCTCCAAAGGCTGTGCCGAGTGAGAACAGCAGAGCCCTGCCTCCAAAGGTGAAGGCATGACCAAGGCTGTCTACTACATTCGCCTCTTTTATTTTCTGTATTCTAATGCTTTGACGAATGGGATTGCCCCTTCCAGAGTTAGCCAAGTCCTAGAGATAGTAAACAACTCACCTATGAGCACACTTTTCAAATTCAAACCAACCAATCCAGAGCCCATACCCCAACCACCTCCTTTATCAGGGTCTCACACTCTAGGCCACTATCCCCCTGCCCTAATCACCCCTGGCTCAGGTATCAGATACCTAGAGATAGCCCCTATGCTCGGAGCCGGCTGAAATTACTCGAACTAGCCAATCTCAACCCTGAGTACCCTGCCTCGCCTGTTCCTTCCCGCAGACACCACAGTAAAGGCTCTTGCCCACAGTTCCCCCTTCTCCATTGCCTCCCACCCAACTCTAGTGCTTCCTGGTGTGGCCCACCATGGAGTGGTGAGCCCCTCCTCTTGGGCACTCTGAGTAATAATCTTTTCAATGCTAACTGTCTTCTGCTCTGTTTGCCTTACTGTACCTGAATAATAATAATCAAACTTATTAAAATATCTAGTTGACTGAGGCAGCAAAACATTGAGATTAGTTTACCATTCATCAACAGGAGATTAGTAAAATATTACATGAACAGCCCACCCATTCAAGGAAATAGCATGGAGCGGATTATCTTCGTTAACATGGAAAGAGGTCTATAAGTAACTGACCAGTTTAAAAAACTGATTTTTACTAGTCTTCGAATAATCTGTCCACCTGAGTTCCGTCTGTAACAGTATACCTACAATGCTATATATGGAATTATGCCTAGAAAGGAGAACCAACAGGGCTGACCCCTGAGTGGCAGGATTCTGGGTCCTTTCCCTTGATTTTTAAAAGTACAGCTGACCCTTGAACAACACAGGGGTTAGCAGCACTGACCTCCCACACAGTCGAAAATCCACGTATAACTAGAGCCTCTTACATACGCGGATTCCCACCCTGAGGGTTGACTCTTAAACAACACAGGTTGGAATTGTACGGGTCAACTGAAAAAAATGTACATAGTTCACACACATGGTGTTCAAGGGTCAACTGTAGTTTTCAAATTGTTTGAAATTTTCACAATATAACCATGGGTTACTTTTCTAAATATAAGAAACAATGAAAAATGATCACACAATCAACAAATACAAGAAACTTAACATACCAGCATCTTTCTATCCTCTCAGTTCTCTCCTCATGCAGAGAGACCCACGTGACACAAGAAACAGATCCGCATGACACAAGCCGGGACATGAAAATAGGCCACATGAATATCTGCCTCGCCCTTACACTGGAGTGACATAAGGGCAGGGCTGTGTGTACCCAGTATATCCTGTGATCTCTAGTGTGAAGCCCAGGGCTCGGCACAGAGCAGGAACTCAACAAAGGGAAAGCCAGCACATATGAGTGACAAGTTCAGAGGGAGAAAGAAACGTCCTGTGACATTTTACCTTTGTAATCAGGTCTGAGTGCCTGATGATGGCGCGGATGAAGAACCTGTGGTCTGTCACTTCTGCACCTTCCTTCACCTTGGCAGCGCCCACGTAAAGATGCATCTTGTGGTTGGCACAGGGCACGGCCTTCAGATCAAAATTGCGCATCCGGCTAAGCTCCAGCTGGAAGGCCAGGGCGGGCTCCAGGTGACGGTAAATGCGATCTTCTGCAAACTGCAGGCCAACCAGAGAGAGAAGACAGAAAGACACGCATACACACACCGAGTTTGACACTGCGGCCACGAGCCTGCTTGGTCCACACCCTGCTCTGCAAACCCCTAGTGTCTACAGGTTTAGCATTCAGTCATTCTGTCACCTAACTGTGAACAATGCCCAGGGCTCAAGAGATTTGAGATGTTGCGAAGGTCTGGAGGACAGCCACAGCATGCAAGTCTGGTGGGCTGGCATATGCCTCCTGGTCCCCAGATAAGCCCAGCTAGTCCCCAGCACCTGCCAGCACAAACAAGCTGTTCTTGATCTGTCACAGCACAGAGCATTTCTTAAGAAATCACTAACTCCCGGTTTCTTTGTGAAAACTGGCCAGAGAGAAACAACTGACAGTGCTGGAGACGGAACTGAAGAGAAAATGAAGAAGCTAGAGAAAGGATGGGCCTTAACTAGAGAAGGCTTTGGACAAACTAAAATACAAAAATCTGGTAGAGTCTTGAATCTATGTTGGGAATGAGTCCATCTGTTCTAGAAAAGAGAGCGGCAAACTCTTCCTTAAAAAGCCAGAGGGCTGATGGACCACAAGGTGTGTCATGACTACTTGAGAGAGCCACAGCAGACCGTATGTGACCACACGGGTATGGCCGTGTTCCAATCAGACTTTGTTTATAAAAACAGGTGGCCGGCCTTTAAGCCATAGTTTGCCAATCACTGTTGTAGAAGAACGTACGAAAAGAGGTTGGGAGGACCATCTTACTGAGTCCACCAGCAAGTATAAAAATTGTCCACGTGAGGCGTTTGTAGTGAAGGCTGAGAGGGCGGGAGGCTTGAGGTCTGAGCTCCACACAGAAATACGGGAAATAAAACCCCAGAAGAAAGACAGAGTCCGCCCAAAAGTTCCCATGTTCTAGAACACAGGAATACCTTGAGGACTGGGATATTCTTCCTGAATGTCAAAAAAGGCTAGAGAAGAGAGAACAAATATTGCTTTTGGTCATACCTCATCTCTTGCTCTGAAGGTGAAAAACTTGGGAAATTCTTTCTGCAAAAAGAAATCCATACAAAAGACAATTAAATCAAGCACGACTCATTTGAACATTTGTACACTTGTTTTTAACAATAACCCCTTCTGCTTCGAGAGTGAATCATTTGGAAAGCCATCTCTTCTCCGGCAATTGATCTCTCCCACTCCAGTCTACAGAGTTAATGTCAAGTGAATGGCACTAAGTCTCGAAGAACAGAAAAAACTCATTCGATGCACTGCAAATCGGACTGACCTCTTGGGCGATCAGGAACGTGATTCTTCGGAGTCCGTAATCCACAAGGATGTTTTTCTGCATTAAAAACCAAACACACAACAGAACTGTATTTAGCCACAAAAAGGAATAAAGTCCTGATACGTGTTACCACGTGGATGAACCTTGAAAACATTATGCCGAGTGAAAGATGCCAATCACAAGAGACCTCATGTTTCATGATTCCACTTACATGAAATATCCAGAAAAAGCAAATCTATGGAGTTAGAAAGGAGATTAGTAGTCGCCTCTGGCAGCAGGGGAAGGTGTTGGATTGAAGAAAAATAGGCAGCAACTGCTAACTGGTACAGGGTTTGGGGAAGGGGGTGATGAAAATGTTCTAAAATAGAATAATAATGATGCTTATACGACTCTATAAATATATCAAAAAACATTGAACTGTATACTTTAAATGTAAGAATAGTGGGGTATGTGAATTATATTCAATAAAGCTGTTATATTAAAAATACATATATACTTTTTTTTAACATTTCATGAAATCTTTAAGGAAATTGGCAGGAAGGGGCACTCTTATATTAAACTAAAGAAGAAAAAGATGAGTAAATCATTCATTTACCCAAAATTCAAGAACAGACCAAACTAATCTCTATTGTTAGAAGTTAGAACAGTGGTCGATCATCTCTGTAGGAGGTGGGAGGGGTAGAGGCCGGAAAGAGAATCGAGAAGGGGCCAGAAACATTCATTCCGTGATCTGAATGCTGGTTATACTTGGGAATTCACTGGGAAAAATCATCAGGCTATACATTTATGATTTGTCCCCTTTTCTGTATGTTAGACTTCAATAAAAAACTATGCAAGAAAAGTACAAAACTGTTTTTAGCCTTCCCCTAAACAAAAGAAATACTATCAAATACAATTTTATAGAGAAAGAAAAAAAACTCAAAAGACAAAAAAAAACCCCTAAGGACATTAATTTGTTCATATGGTAAGAAAAATTATTCGGGGAAATGAATAGTCTTTGCCCATTTCTGAAAGAGATAAGTAGACGTGCACGAAGGACTGAAATTAATGGGATGTAGGCTGGAAAGCGAACAGGAGAAACTGGAAAATGAAGAGGAATCTAATGTGGGGAAATGAGCCTGGTTATGGGAGCCTCATTTTTTTGGTTTTCAACTAAAGGTGTGCATGAATGTGTGCATGTGGATGTATGAATGTATATGTAAATGGGTGTGTCAATGTACACATGTATCTGCTTAATGTAAAAAATTTTAAGTCATGTAGACATATGTAACGTAAAACTTCTTTCCTGTCTCCCAGCAGGTGTATATTCTTCTAGCTGTCCTCTCTTCAGTATGTCTCTGTCTTTGTCTGTTTGTATGTCTGTCTGTCTGTCTCTCTCTCTCTCTATCTCTCTGTATATATATACACACACACATACATACACACACATACATATATACACACATATACTTTATTTGTACAGATACCCACACTTAATCTTTTCTAGCTCATGGATATCTTCCTGGGTTGGTATTTAGAAAATGGTTTCTTCCCTTTCCACAGCCACATGACAACCAAGGTGTGGTTATCCACACTTTCCACAGGTGATTCTGACACTCCTCCCACCGACTTCACTGAATCAAGTACCCTGAGTGTCATTTGTATAGAGAGGCAAGTGAGCTTCCAATCAGTTCTAATGTCACCTTATCTGGG
This sequence comes from Pteropus medius, assembly GCF_902729225.1. Lineage (NCBI taxonomy): Eukaryota > Metazoa > Chordata > Mammalia > Chiroptera > Pteropodidae > Pteropus > Pteropus medius. The sequence continues at coordinate 705,961 of NW_024356336.1, forward strand.
CTACAGGCTGCCAAGCTGAAAATCCAGTAAGGACATCGGTTACGTCAAGAAGGAACAGGCTGGGGGAACTATGCCAATACTTTCAGAGTGGCCTCTGGCTGGTGGGACTGTAGGTTTTGTTTTAAAACCTACTTTTCAGATTTGTCTAAGCCTGAAACATTTTCTACAGTGAACATCATTAACTGTTGATTAACCAAGAAAAAGCTAAGTAAATCACTAATAATGATGTCCCCAAGCTTTATCCACAACTTTATCCACAACTCAGCATCTTTGGTCCATCTCCTGTCCAGGAAGCACCAGGCCATGTCCTTTGAGGGATGCCAAGTCAGAGGAGGTAAGAGTTATCCCTTCCGCCAGGATAATACAGGGAATACAACACAAATACAAAGAAATGGACTAAAAAGTAGCAACGGAAAACTTCCAAGTGTTCCTAAAGTTAAAACCAAGTCACTAGGGCCAAGAACTAATATCCAGACAGTGTTTAATTTATGAGCTAAGAATCTCAGCATCCCATTTTACAGATGAAGAAACCAAAGATCAGAGAGGTACAGTAACCTGCCTGAGGTCACACAGCACCTTCCTGCTGTTTCTACTACCAGTATTTGCCAAGATGCTCCACATCTGTTTGTGGCTGAGGTCCCTGAGCATACATAAGCACTGTTCCTGCTGCCACAGTGAGAATATATGCTGGCAATGGCCACTACATGCTTATAAAAGCAACCTGCAGTTATTTGCATATATAGATGTCAATGTAAGTGACCATTTTAAAATTTTGAGTTTTCTGGGTTATCCTAACAAAAACATTCTCCCAAAACCCCAAACTATTCATTGAATGTGTCTTCTGTGCTAAGTGATATATATACTGTGTCATTTCGTCATTGCAATACCCTGGGAGAGAGAAATGCCTCCCCCATGTTATGGGAAGAAGCTGAGGCTCTGCCATGTTCGCCACCTCTTCCCAAGGTCATTGGCAATGAGGAGTAGTAGAGCTAGGATAGGAAGCCAAGTCTACGGCTCTGAAGCACTCAGCAGGTCTCAGGCATAAGAGACATCTTGCCAAGACGACCCTCTGCTCACAGGAACACAGAACCAGAGGCATGCCCAGTCTACCTTGGACTGTACGAACGTCCGCAAAATCGGTACCAGCTTCTCGTCCTCCAGGTGGTCCGCATACTGGATGGCCACGTTCAAGATGTGGATTGGCTCTTCTCTCAGGTTCTAGGAAAAATAAACAAAAGTGAGCGATAGAAGGACCTGGGGTCCCAGCCCACCCCCTCCTCGGCTTGCTCCCTGCTCAGACACTTACCTTGCCATCATCCTCAGAGTACAAAGAAGTTTGGGCCTTGCTGAAGATGGGAGTGTCTGTGAGCACATTGGCAAAGCAGGAGATGACTTCGTCGAAGTTCCTGGGGGCATAGGGCAGAGAGGGAGAGCTGAGGGGCTGCTTCCTCCACAGGGTTGTAGATCAGACCTGGGCCCTTCCTCTTTCCCAACCACCACCCTGCGAGCTCATCCAACTCTGCGCAGAGCTCATTTGGTTCCTGACCATTTATTTCCAAGGCACCACTGATTGGGGTCTTTTCCAAAAAGACCCCATGTTGTCTGAAAGTGTGAATAAAAGAAAGGCTGTCCAAACTCTGGGGCATCAGCTGGGGCCCCCTTTTACTGTCTGGGAGACCCTCACAACCTCTCCTCATCTCTCCTAGTCAACTGAGAGTAACAGAAGTAACCACTACACATTCTAAGGCTGCTGTGAAGATCCAAGACAATCCAAGCATGATGGATAATATGCAGGAACAATTCAAAAAAGGGCAATAATAATAGGACTGACTGCTGACATTTATTGAGAATGTTATTTACTATCAATTATACTTTAAATACATTTAATATGCACTACCCTGATTAATCATCTTGGTGAGCCAATGAAGTAGGTCCTTCTCTTATTTCCATTATACAAATAACAAAACTAAGGTACAGAGAGAGTGTTAAGTAATTTGCTCAGTCTCACAGTTAGGAAGCTCAGAGCCAGAATTCAAGTGCAGGCAGGCTGACACAGAAGCCCACTCTCTTGGCTACGCTGATATTATATTATTATTATTAACTCACTGTGCCATGTGTCTGGGCCGCCCCCACCCCATGTGTTACATGAACAGGTAGGGGTCAGGGAAACTATGCTTGGCTCTTCTGCTCAGGGTGTTTGGGAGGCCAGGCCATGCTGGGTACCTGGTGAATTCCTCGAATCTCCTGAAGGCGACCATGGCCCCCAGCCGCTGGCACAGAGGGGAGAAGCCACTGTCCATGAAGAGCTCGGTGCTGTGCCTCAGCAGGTCGGGGTTGGTGACATTGATGGGCATGGCTATCCTGCAGGGGGACGGGACGTGAAGTCAATGAGGCCCCTGTTCGCAGATCTGGCCTCAAGAGCTGTTCCTGCCCTGGAAACTTCAGTGAGCCAGACTAGCATTAGAGCCCCGCCAAAATGGGTGCTTAAAATTGGGGGTGGAGGGTACAGAGGTCAGGGCCAGGGGCTGAGGACTAACAGCTCAACAAGTGAGTGAATGAATGAACGATGCTTGCATACAAGCATATGTGTCCAGCCCCAACATAATCCCCAGGTAAATCTGAAGTAGTGAACTCAGCACAGAGAATGAACACTCTCAGCGTCAGTTTATCCTGGAGAGCCCCAGCCCTGGGAGCCTGGTGAGGGGCAGGCTTGTCGAGTGACACTCCAAGCCTCTGCTCCCCTAAGCCCTCCCAAGCCATCACACCTGCCCTCGGGACAGGGCCAGAAACCAAACCTGGCCCCAAGGCCAGCAGCTCATTAGAGTTCAGCCGGCCACAGCTCCCAGGACTGGCTGCTCACCAGGAGCAGATCCAAGTGGGCCACTTGGAGTCATTAGAACTGGGTCCTAGAATCAAACAAGGAGGAGTTGTTTATCATATGGGGTATAGACAAGAGTCAATAGAGCAGGCCTGAGGCTACCCTCCTGGAAAGGAGACCTGTTTGCAAGGCTGGGCTTTGGATGGCGTCTAGGAACTTGAATTGGGGGAGGGTTCCCACCACTCCCTAAGTGATAAGGGAGGGTCACTGTGCCCTAGTTGTTTGTACAGTGTGGTTTATGCTGAGCACCTGCTTTCCCTCTGGACTCTGGGATTTGGGTATGTGCTCAGCAGAGGGCACAGGCGTGACCAGCTCCCAGTGAAAACCCTGGGCGCTGAGTCTCTAACCATCTGCTAGACAGCATTTCACACCTGGTCACGACTCTTTGCTGGGGGAATGAAGCGCGCCCTGTGTGATTGCACCGGGAGAGGACTCTTGGAAGCTTGTATCTGGTTTCCTCTGGACTTGACTCTGTACCCCTTTTTCCTTTGCTGATTGTATTTTGTGTCTCTTCACTATAATAAGTCACAGGAGTGAGCATGGCTAACTACTGAGTCCTGTAAACCTTCCTAGTGAATCATCGAACCTGGAGGTGCCCTTAGGGACCCGTGACCCAGGTGAAGCAGGGGCTTGCGCCTTCCTGTTAGATACTTCTGAAATCATCATCCAGGCCCTCTGTTCTGCACGAGTAAATGCAGAGGTAGCAAACTGGCATGGAAGCATGGGCTGAATTCAGCCCACAGACTGACTTTAGTTTATGTAGCATTTTTAATATATTCCTATACATTAATTCCCTGCCCATATAGCAAAGTTGAGGAATTGCAGATTTTTTGAAGTCTAGATGCCTTGCTTCTCTTGAAAAAAAACATGGAAAGGTTTGGCCTCGCTGGCCCGTTTTCCTGTAGGGCAACAACCAGTGGGCTAGAATAGCACCCTTTAGGCAAAGGCTGTGCTCACAGCCCCTCCTTGTTCCTGGACCTAAGTCCTGGCTGCAGCCCACATGAATCCCTTGCTGTCCTCCCATCTGTCTTCCCCATGGTCTCCTGACCCAATTCACGACATGCCTGGCTCTATAGACACAGGTGTGGAGGGTTTAGTCAGGTCCTGCTGGGAGATGAGGCTTCATTCCTCGTGGCTTTTCCCATAGTTATTTTAGAGTAGGGTTGTGGGGCAGCTGCAGGTGGGGTCTGTCTCCTCTGAGGCCACAGGCCCCAAAGCTTCTGGCACTTCCAGCTGATAGCAACAGCGAGAACCTGAGAGAGTCAGGGAATCCCTCCAGGCCATCGACATCTTTCTGAGTGAAAACAGGATGCTGTGCCCACGCTGAGAGTCAGAAGCAATAATCCTGACACACATGTAGGTCCTTTCTAAAAACAAGGCGTGACTGACCCACAAGGCTTCATGACAGCCGCCCTTCCTTTCCTAACCTAGATGAACTGCAGAGACAATGAAATCAAAAATGAATTCTCCTCAGGAGCAGACAAATCAAAAGTTCTCACATCACACCTCCCACAGTCCCCAAAATGATTCCAGGCCATAAGCAATCAGTCCCCTTTTCTCTTCATGGGGCAAAATTTTCCCCCTGGAAATAAGAAGGGTAAAAATAAATGATAAATATGAAAGGAGGTGCCCCATGGGGAAGTACTTCTTTTCCTCATCCATAACAGAGCAACACCTTTGTTCTTGAAACCAAAGGAAAGAGAAACATTTTTTTAAATCCCAAAAGAATAGAAAGTTTCGGCTTCAAGAAAGCATGGACTCTGTTGCCCGTAGAGATACAAAATCTGATCAACTCAACCGCTAAATCACGATGAAACCATTCTAGCCACAAGCAAGGCCTTTGGGAACTCCCATGAGAACCAGAAACATAAGGATGACAAGGAAGTGAATGAGAATGTGCCACATCCCAGGGAGACATATTGCTTTAGTAGAAGGTACCACACTCTACCTGATCAGAGTGGTACTTCGGGTCCTGAAATAAGATGGATTAGAAAAGAGAGGGTGAGTAAGCAACAAAGACATACGATGATGTCCCCAACTGAGAATATCATGGGGATCCAAAAAGACCAACACATGTACCCCTGCTGCCAGCTCTGGAGGGCCCTCGAATGCTGTGGAAAGAACTCTGAGGTGAAAGCATAACCTGGGCTCATATTCTCATAATTTGGAAGTGAAGTCCCTAGGGCTCATCTACAAAATGAAGATGAGAACAAATTTTTGACTGACAGATGGTGAGGGCTGAATGAAATAGTGTGTGGAAGCACTCAGTGGAGGCTTGACCAACGGCATGCCAGGGGGACAATGACAATGGTATCGGACATCATCATCACAGGGATCTCTAACTTACGTCGACGACTTTCTGTGTGCCAGGCACTGTCTTAAATGCTGCACGAGCCTCATCTCATCTACTTTTCAAAATGGCCTATGATAACACTGTCCAACAGAACTTTCTGTGGTGATGGAATGTTCTAGAACTATACTGTCCAATATGACAGCCGCAGGCCACATACGGCTACTGAGCACTTTAAATGCAGCTGGTATGAATAAGAAACTAAATTTTTAATTTTCACTCATTTTAATTTAAATAGCCCACAGGTGGGTAGTGGCTACCATACTGGACAGTGCCAGGTGTATGAGGTAGGCATCAGATTATCTCCATTTTGTAGGTGAGAGAACAGAATGTGGGAAGATGCCACAGTGGGGAAGTGATGTCCCCAACATCTCCCCAGCAGTGTTTCCAGACATACTTGTTGGGTCCCTCCAGAGACAGGACTACAACAGTCAGGGAGAAAAGAAACATGAGCCCCCCACCCCCTGTCCTGGGTGTGGACCACTCCATACCGGTTTGGGTGGGAGGAGGGCAGCATGAACTGGAATTCCACCACACAGGTGCCATCCGGGAGCTGCCGGTGCTGCAGGCTGTTTAACTCATAGGCGATGTAGGCCCTCCGCACATAAACCTAATGGAGCGGAAGCACAGTGGACATTCTCTCAGAGGGCACAGCAAACTACCCTTTCAACCCAAGGAAACTCAGGTTGGAGAAATGATCTCTAAGCAGTAGTTAAGAGCAAATTTGTTCATGTTTCAGAATGTTAATTTCTCTGCAAAGGGCTAGATAGTAAATATTTTAGCCTTTGTGGGATATATCATCTCTATCTCAAATACTCAATTCTGCTGTGGTGTAACCACGGGAGCAACCATGGACGATATGTAAATAAATGGACATGGTTGTTCCAATAGAACTTTATTTACAAAATCAGGCGCCCGGCCGGGGGTGGTGGGGGGAGTGGGGAGGGTGGAGGGGCTGTCGTAGTTTGCCGACTCCTCCTCTAGAGCAGCACTGTCCAACAGAAATACAACATGAGCCACATATATAACTTTAACTTAAAATTTTTTAGTAGCAACTTAAAAAGAGGCAACAGGTAAAAATAATTTTAATAATTTCATTTCATCCCCAATACCTAAAATAGTCTCATTTCAACATGTAATCAATATAAAAATTATTGAGGTATTTTAAATTTTTTCTCCATACTGAGACTGTATTTTACACTTAGAGCACGGCTCAATTCAGACTAGCCGCATTTCAAGTGCTCACTAGCCACATGTGACCAGTGGCTGCCATATTGAACAACACAGTTCTAGAGTTTTAGCACTGGGAGTTTTTTTTAACTAAACAGAGAATACAAGGACTGTGTAGAGGTAACACAGCAGGGCTAACTGCTATTCTATGAAAGGCTTGCTTCAAGGTTGGTCCTTGGCTACCATCTGGCAACTTGGATTTTAGAAAAGTTCCCACTATGCCTTGATAAGAAAGGTTCACGGTGCCTAAACTGCTCAAACATTATGATTTATGTTCGACATGTGCTTTCTTTCTAGGAGTTTAGAATTTTGGTACGTGCTAGGCAGGGGGTGCTTATAAAAACCCTGGGTGCTGAATCTCTAATGAACTTCACTTCACGTGTATTGTCACAACTGGCTGCTCGAAGAATTGGAAGTGCCTGGAGGACCACTGGAAGCTTTTGCCTTGTTTCCTCTGCACTTCACCCCATGTGCCTCTTCCCCCTGCTGATTGTTTTGTGTCCTTTTGCTGTAATAAGTCACACACAGCCGTGAGCACGACTATATGCTATGCCCTATGAATCTTCCTAGGGAATCGTTAAACCTAAGGGTGGTCTTGGGGGTGTCAGACACATTTAAAGCAGGGACAAAACTCTGCACTTCTCAAAACACCAAGTACAATACTCATCTTGAGTCATGGAGAAAAGGTTGGACTATGTTCCACAAATCTGCTGAACGAAGTGATGGAATGTGTAAAGAACTCTAGAAAATTCTCTAACAGAAATAAATGGGATTTAGCACTTCAAAAAGAAGGTGGGCTGCTGCTTTCCACCTGACATAGGATAGGTGCTTGGACAACAGGTGGCAACGGTGACCAATATCCACTTCAGGTGTTTACTCATTTACCTTCAAATTATCCTGTGAGGTAGATGTTATTGCCCCCACCTAAAGCATGAGAATCTAAAAGTCCAGAGAAGGAAAGCAACTTGCCAGAGGTCACGCAGCTCCAACCTTTACATATGCTGTTCCCACTGACTGGAATCTCTCCGCTTCTCCCTCCCACCAATTCTTACTCACTCTTCAGATGCTTGCTTTCATACCACGTTCTCATCAAAGCCTGAGTTGAACCTCCTGGTAAGATTAAATCCTGCTGTCCAATTCTCACTATAACTATATTTTCCCACTGCAGCCCTACTCCATGTGTAATTAAAAGAATATTTAACGTGTGCCTCTCCCCAACCAGAGAAGCTCCAGAAGGCAAAAACTATGGCTGTTCCCTGCTATATCTCCAGCACCTGGCACACAGTAGGTCTCAATAAATACACTGAAAATTGAAGACAAGAAAAAATAAGTACCAAAGACCTGTACTGGGTCTCACTGCCGGAAACAAAGTGGGATCTGAGGAGGATTCTTTGAGTTGAAACCAGGGAAGGGGTAAAAACTGCAGGCCCAGGAGAAGACTCTGTGGGCTGTCATATGCTCACAAGCCCAAAATGGTCTCCATGGAGACCCAGGCAACCTCCTGGCAACAGGATGGGGGACTCACAGGGCCTAAAAGATGGCAGAAGAGGGAGTGGGGACCCCGAGGGACCAGGACTCCAAGACCAAAGGGTGAAGAAATGAGGGAAAACTATCAGAGGAAAAGAGGTTGAAAACACAGGACATCACATATTTCCTTGAAAGGATTCTGAAAGAGCAGATTAAACTCCGTGATGCCTTGACACAAAACACCCCTCAGCCCCTGAATTAAGGAAGATGGAAGCTGAAGTAAGATGACTGAGCTCTAATTTGGGTTTTGCTGCTGGTCACCCCTTCTCTGCCCTATCAAACAGAGAGGTCATCTTAAATTGTCACCTAGGCCCTTCCAGCTCTTGTAGTTCTAAGTGGAAGTCTTTCAAAGGTATCTGATGTAGGTGAGTTGGAAAGTTTGGACGAGGTGACTTGGCCTTGGCTCTTGGGGGTTAATGTTTAACTGTGCCCTGCCTAGAAGAGGCAGGAATGGCAAATGAGACAGCAGGGTTACCAGCAAGGACTCTGGACTAAGACAGATCTAGTATGAATCCTGGTTCTGCCACTTCCTAGCTGTGTGACCTTGAACGAGTTGCCTTACCTCTCTAAGCCTTAGAGTTCCCTCCTCTGTAAAATGGGGATAGGAGGGGACCTACCTTATTGGGAGAATGATAAGATCATGTTTGTAAGGCATGTGGCCTGGGGTTAAGTGCATGGATGCTAGAACTGGCATGTGTGGTACCGTGCTGTTATGTGGGCCTTTCCCACTTACCTCCAAAGATGCCATGCAGACCACTTTGTTAGTGTGATAGAAGAAAGTGGGCAGGACATCAAATATGGTCGTTTCTGAGAGTATTAATTTCTAAAGGAAATAAGGGAAAAAAGGAAAAACAAATGTTAAAAAGTTTTAACCAATAGTCAGATGAGTGGGAAGAGTGGAAGCAGGGGGCAGAAGCCAGCGGTGTTATCATGAAATGCTGCCAGTGCCCCAGGCCTATAAGATCCAAAAGTGGAAGCAGCCCTGGGCTGACTGTACCTGGGGGGCTCCTAGTTTCAGACAGAGTGGGTACCTGGAAGCTTGTAAATGAGCCAGAGTTGGGAGGCCCTGGGAATACGAAGCCACGACTCAGCCACTTGAGGCTCCCAGCTTCCAAAAATGCTCCATCACACCTGAATTTTAAAAGTCATACCTCCCAGGCCGGCCTACTATCTGAACCTCTCCTGTAACCCCCTTGGGCAGCTCTGGCCGCACCAGACTAAACCACTGGTATTTGCGACTCTGTCCTACACCCGAGTGCCAGCACGCTGAGGACATGGGGTGCTTGTGTCCCCCAGGGTTCCACCTGGGCCGCAGTATGTGCTCTGTGGAAGGTGGATGGAGAAGCCTCACCTTGAGGTTGTCTGGGCAGAACTGGTGGCCGTACATGTCAATGGCAGACAGGAAAATGGACTCCACCTGGTTGTGCCTCAGCTCATAGGAGGGGAGGTGGGAGGCAATCAGGATCTGCACGGGGAGAGGACAGAGGGACTAGGTTGAGCCAACTTTACAAGGGAGAAGCCAAGGGCTGGGCCCATCAGGTAGGACATGGGACAGCAGCAGAGGGGCTGTGCACAGTGAAGGTCAAGCATGGTGGGGAGGGCAGCACCCTGAGACGCCCATGCAAAGTGGGAACCACCCCACATAATCCTACCTGTCTGGCTCTGAGGGCCACTTTGCAATGCTCACTCTTGCTCAGCTGAGTGAGGTCATTGAGGATGGAGGTCAGTTCCTCTGACAAGGAAGGGTCTGGGCCACAGAGCTCATCCTTTGGGGGAGAAAACAAAATCCAACCGGCTTGTTTCACCAAAAGAAAACACGCCAGCCCTCACCCTCTGCTGGGGGTGTAGTGCCCTGGCAAACCAGACAGCTAGCTACCTGGTACAGCCTGATGCACATACCCTTACCCCTTTCCACTGTGTACCCCCCCATGCATTCATTCATTCACCCATTTATCCACTCCAAAACATGCCCTAAGCACCAGGTAAGAAGGAAAACACATCTAAGTCTCTGGCTGCATCACTATTAATGGCCAGCAATTATGAGGTACTTACTATGAGCCAGGCAAACAGCTAGACTCGACATTCATCTCACCAAATTCTCCCAAGCCACTGAGGAGTTGCTATCATGATCCTCATTTTACAGGTGAGACATAATATGCCTTGCCCCAAGTATGTCAGGAGTGCCTGGCATATAGTAGGTGTTTTGTGAGTGTCAATTATGATCCCCTCCAGGGACCAACAAATCGCACCCACTGACTGGTTTTATGTTTATCATGCCCACAGTTAGTTATGCCCACTTATGTTGTACAAAGTCAGCTTTGAGAGATCAGGACAGAGACCATATGACCAGCGAAACCTAAAATATTTACTCTGGTCCTTTCCAGGAAAAGTCTGCAGACCCCTGAGCTACCCCCGCTCTAGGTACAGGGTGCCCTTTCCTGCTTACAATCAACATGATCACCAGCTGGTTCTTCTTAGCCACCTGCGCATGAGAGAAGATGCAGTCCAGCACCTGGGACATATCTGGCTTCAGCTGTTCCCTGAGGTTTATCACACACTTGTCGTAGTGGGCTACAGGGAGACAAAAGGCCGCAAGAGGATAAGACTTGGGGCCCTGCCCGCCCTGTGGGTTTGTCACCAGTGCCAGTGGCGACTCTTGCCTTGTTGGAAATGGTGCTCAACTTGTAAATATCTTCGCAGAAGATCCAACACCACTGCCTTCATGTAGCCAGGGGTCCCACTACGGTATCTGGGGAGCAAAGAAAGGCTGCTTTAATGATCAACTCTACTTCTTGGGGAGCCTGAATATCTACAGCCAGGGCTTTTAGGATTTCAAAAAGAAGAAAACTAATAAAGTATCTGGTGGCTGCACCCCTTTAATCCTTAGGCCTGGGAGGGATGTGTGAGTTGGTTCCTTGGCTCTAACTCTATAGGCCAAAGAGAACAGTGACTTGCCCAAGGTCATACATCAAACCAGAGGCCAAGACTGGACCTTTGGATGGCACCTGCCCCATCCCTAGAGAGAAGGAAAAAGACTTACAGAACTGAGATACTGAAAGGGGTCAGCCTTGCATGCATGGTTGGAAACAAAAATTTTCAATTAAGCATCCAATGTATAAAAAAATTGGGGAAAAAAAACAAAGCTTGACGTTTGCCTAAAGAGTTCTGTGTAAATTTCACTTCCCTTTTAAAACCAAATTTTAACCTGGACGCTCCCTAAATCATTTCCTCTTCTAAATCATTTCTGAACACAGGGAATGAAGTTTCTTAGGAGATATAACACCGAGTTTTAGCGAAGTTGAAACCAGCTTAACCCCAACACCACCAAAGAGCAACATAAGGACCTAAAGCGCTCATTTATTCAAATGTGATTAAAAATACACACACGGCATAGGAGAGATATTTGATATTTATGTTCAACAAAGAAAAATCTGCTAGGGAGTTCGATTAATTTATTTGTCCATTTCTTCTAGGTGTTTCTCTGAAGCTAAAGGACAGGTTTAAGGTTAATGGTTGAAGTATCCCGGGGTGGGGATGCCCTCCTAGGCCTTGTCTGTGAAACTTTCTCTTTTTGGGGAATCCACGCCGAGACCCCTGTCTTCAGCTGCAATCCTGTATTGTCCCCATGAGCTGGGGAATCCCCTGAAAAGGACTGTCTCCTATAGGCCTACAATCTCTGTAACTCTGACAGTTTCTAGAAGACAGTACACAAGAGCCAAATTAACTCACTCCAGTCTTCAATTGTCTTTATAAGTAAAGCTTTCTTGCTGAGATTTTGCATGCAAAATGGAGGTTCTGTTTATCATCAGACTAGGTTTCTCTGCTCAATAGCTATTTAAGGTAAAATACAAATTCTTCATCAATTCTCCTTTGCAATGATGCCCCAAAACCACAATAATTTGTATAATCTTTTGCAACACATAAAGCCATTCTGTTGCATTGTCTCCTAGTCAAAGCTGCTACAAGGACTCAATATCAGCACTTTACAAAAATTAATCTGTTCAGACTTATCATGTGTGAGGTGTTTTCATTCCCATTTTCAAACTGGCAAACTGATATTCACAGAAGAAAGTTCCTTGCCTGGGGTTCTGCCGTTAAGAATGACTATGCCAAGACTGTAATTGGGGTCTTCACACCCCACACGCTTTCCGCCACTTTGAACCTCCCTTTAAGAGAACCCCAGAGCGCCACCCTGGTGCAACACACAGGCCGATTTGATGTCTCAACCACACCCCACAGAGGGCCCAGGATTCACCTCTGAACCAATTGCACGATGCTCTGGGTGTTCATAAAGAAGACCTCCCGGTCAGCCTTCCGTTGCAGGGTGGCTGCGTGGCAGTCCAGGATGGTGGCTATCTGGACAGGAAAAGAGGACAGGTGGGCCACTCACAGCCATACAATCTGGTCGCCACACAGAAGTCAGGACCTCCCCCCCACAGGCTCCCATGGAGGTCCCATCCAAGGCTCATTTGAAAAGAGAAAATTCCAGCCTCAAAGCCCTCCAGCCACCCAGAAACGGTTCTGTTCATCCCACTCAATGTACTGCTTGAGGAATTCAAGAGCCCAGAATGACAGTGATGACACAGGGATATACGTACATTCATATGATACCTCGCCACAAATATGGACCTTCTGGGAAAAGAGAAGGGAATTTCCAACCCCAGGGAGTATGAGGGTGCTGGGTGGGGAGGGGTCCTACTTTTATAATTAGATTGAATGTTATTGGCATATTATGTTTGGCAATAAAAATATTTTTAATGAATAAATCTGCAACAATGACAAATTCCTGAAAGGTCCAAACATGTACTTTTCTCAATTGGTGTCTTTAGAGTTTTGCTTTGTTATTTCTTAGTTGAAATATAATTCATATACTAGAACATCCCCCCCTTTTAAAGTATACAATTAATTTGGTGGATTTTAGTATATATAGATTTATTCAGACTGAATGGGAGCTGAGTTCCTAAGGAGCCACCTGGCCCAGTGCCAGCACCCCGATGGGGCCAGGTGGAGGGCACATACCTGCTGGCTGGGGAACTGGCACAGCACTGAGGTGATGTTGCTGGCATACTGGGCCATCACCCTGCGGACCGACTTCTCCACGGAGGCAGGGATGCGGCCTGACACGCTGGTCATGATCTCTTGCAGCTCTAGCAGCGGCAGTGATGGGTGTCGGAGAGTCGCCATGAGCTTCTGCACCCACTCCTTCAGCTGCAGCAGGGACCACAGCATCAGCCTGAGGCCTTGCAGGGGCATGGGTACCACCACCCACCCATCCAGGTGAGTGCACTCAAGCAGCTCAAGATCTGGACCCAGTAGACTCTGGGACAGTCTTGAGTGGAATGGCCCCCTGATCGCAAGGGGAATACCCAGTTTCTTCACCCAGGAAGGCCCCCACTCCCATCTGCCTGTATCCAGACAGCCAATGTGGTACAGGGATAAAACATAAGACCACATGAAGGGCTAAAGTTTGTGGGACACTTGCTTAGACCAGACACTCTTCTAATGACCTTTATTTGCATGTTCTCATTTGATCCTTGGAAACAACCCTACAAAGTAGGCATAATCCTTATTTCCATTTTATAGATAAGAAAACTGAAACAGACAGGTTAGTGAAGTTACCTACTCATCCAGCAAAGCCAGGATGCAAACCCAGGCCATTTAGCTCCAGAGACTATTAACAGCTGCTCTTTATTGTTTCCCGGCATCCCAGGAGTCAATATGTTGATGGTTTTTGAATGAGTAGGATAATGGTGCCAACTCCATAATGTGGTTGTGAGATTTAAAAATGAAATGATGCACACACTGGCGAGTGCAAAGACTAAAATAAATGTTGCAATGACAGCAATCACAACTAGGAAGCACAGGATCGGGGTTAGGAGCATGGACTCTGAAGCCAGATGGCCAACTTTCAAATCCGTATTTGGCTCTTTATGGGTGAAACTGGCAAGTTTCTTAGTCTCTCTGTGCCTCAGTTTCCTCACCTGTAAAACTGAAGTAATGAGAGTTTCTACCTCATAGGCTGAAGATTAAATTACCATACATTTTAAGTGCTTAGAGCAGCAGCTGACACATAGTATGTACTCGACGAAGGTTGGCCATTTTTACTGCCACCATCACCATGATTTGCTATTCTGAGATGGAATGTGATGCAGCACAGTTTTATCACTACTGATGTTGGGTCTTTCACAGAGGTCTGCAAATCTGAGAACTTCTTATTTCTCTACAGAGTGAGTAAACGGGACCCTGGGATGGTTAACAACGAGTAGAGTTGTGTTTCTGAACACAGCACCTTCCCCTTTAAGAGGGGTGACCCCTCTAACTCCTTTAAGAGGGTGACCCCCACTAACTCCTCTCTTAACTTACTACTTCAATGTTCTCAGTGTCAAGCTGAACTGAATCCCAAAACCCAAATGTCACTTTTACAACAATTTATAATCAAAGAGAAATGTCCATCAATGTTTACAAACTGAGGAATTCTCTGAGAACAGGTCCTTTATAAAAACAATGGTGGACTAACCTTTTTCTCATTCCTTACATCAATAAAGACCTCTGATCTCATGGAGTAAATGAGATCTAGCTCTTCGCATGGACCTAAGGTAGTAGAATACACACCTACCTTTTACATGTGACCTACCTTTATGCTAAAAATAGGCTCTGGCAGACAGTAGCCGCTCATGATGTTAGTCAGGTTCTCCAAGACGCTGTGGAAGACCTGGTGCAGCTTCTCCCCAATGATGGGCAGAGTTTGCTGGGAAGGGAGCTCTCCTGTGAACGGCTCAGCCTGATGAGATACAACAAGAACCGGGGGTCAAGGACATCGTGGCCTTCTGAGTGAGGCAAGACAAGCCAAGGGCCAAGGCAGATCTACCAATATCCAATATGCACAATACACTGAGGATGAAGCCTGGGGGTGGGAGGAACAGAAGAAAACATCGTATCTGAGAGTTAAAACTGCTAAATTCACAACCCACGTGGGTTCTCCAACTCAATCCCTTTGCAGATGTCATAGCAAATTATGTCCCCCAAATAATTTTGGAGGGGGTTAGACTTTTTTTGTTTTGCTTTGCTTTCTAACCAAGATTATCTTCTTATTTTCTCTATTTATTTTCAGTCCCAAAGATAAATACCTAGTAGGAAGAAAATTTTTGAAACTCTCATACAAATGTACCTGATTTTTGTAAATAATATTTAGCTTCAGAGGACCAACACATAAAAAGCTCCCCAAAGGGGCAACATAAACTTAATGTGCCCATTTGTCTATTAATAATTCAATAAATACCCACTAAATGCCGACTTTGTGTTAGGCACTAGGACCCAGAAAGTTTGGGACATCTGTTCTGCTGGCCTGGAACCCTCAGCTTCCTTGCCCCTTCCCCCCATTCCCAACTCTGCTGGCTCCTCCAGTCCTGGTACAGCTAACTGAAAGGTTTCCTTCTCCACAATGTGATTCTGGCTTCCCCATATGGCCTTCCGCAAGAGGAGTCTCCCTTACTGGACTTGCTGAGCTGAATTACAAGGGCTCATTTCATTGGCATATATGAGCCTGCAGGGACTGATGGCCTGGCCCTGTATCATATACCAAGCCCAGGAAATGTTTGCTGAAAAGAATCACACTGCAGGCGCAGAGACCCTCCTAGCGATCTAAAAAGGCTCAGTCTATTTCTAGCTTTGAGAACCCCCTAAAGAGAATACTGAAAAGAATAAGAAGAAAAAGATGAAACTAACAGAACATCTGGAGGAAAGAAACAAACTGATTTTTTAAAATGTTTTTCTAGCTTTTTTCCTGGGCATATGCACTAATAAAACGGTAGAGAAAAGAACAATACATGTGTGAATGACGAGCAACCTCCCATATGCAAGGCATACTTAGGAAGGTCATTAACAAGACCTATTTCTGCTAAGTACTCTCTGTGACCAAGCACATATGACAGTGAGAGGGTGAGCACTACAAACAACTAGGGGAAGGTCCTTCCAGGCAGAGGGAGCAGGCGCTACCCAGGTGGAGAGGTCTGCTTTGTTCCGTTAAGTGACAGGGAGAATGGATGAAGACAAAAAAGTGAGGACAGCTCATTTGGGGTCTTGCAGGTCATTGGAAAAACTCAGGTTTCATTCTAACCAGGATGGAGAGCCGCTGAGAGGGATTTGAGCAAAGGAGGACATGTTTCTGCACCCATCACACTGGCTACTGGGGTGCATGGAGGCAGGATATCCAGGAGCCTCCAGTTGGCTTGGCTCACTGAACAGGCAGAGGTCACAAGTGTACGTGAGCCAGTCTGGGTGGCTGTTACTGGTGCTACATACCGGGCGCACTTTAGAAGGGTCATCAAGCTCCAGCTTGGCCACCACACAGCCTGCTTCCAGCACGGCTCCCGGGTGCTTGATATACTTCACATGGCCACTTTCCTGCACATTCAGGGCCATGATCATCTTCATCACCTGTTTTGCAGAAAGAAGAAATAAGATGGAGCGCACCAGGACTGGTCCAGGTGTGTGACACCCAGAGTCACCCAGAACTAGTAACTCTGGAGCAGGACCTGCATCATTTAAATAGAATGATGCCCTGGCAGAGTTCAAGTGGAAAGAATAGAGCAAACTAACAGTTATGGGAAACCTGCTGCATGCCAGGCATGAATCACCTCTATCCGCAAAGCCAGCTGGGGAGGTAGATGTTTATTGTGCCCATTTCACAGACATGGCAACTGATCTTTCCTTTGGCAGTAAAGCTTCTCTTAGAAATACAGTTAAATCATATTATGTAGGGTGATTAATATACACGTTCCTAAAATGTGGTGGACTTTGTGACCTGCTGCTTTTCTAAAGGCAGTGAAGAGAAGCCCCTGGGGACACTTTGTCAAACAAAGAATGTGCTTGCAGTACAGTCAGTCACCAGCCCCTTTAACTGGCTTGAGAGCCTGAATATATGGACATGACGGGTTTTTGTTTCTGTGGCTTGGGCTACAGACACTTAGTACTGTGCTCCTTTTGCTCAGTTAGTTCACAGCTTGCACGCCCAAGTCAGTCCAGCACGGGCTGTAACCCCAGCACCCTGCCCATCACTCTGTGACCTCCAGAAATGCCTTCTCCTCTCTGGGCCTCAGTTTCCCTTTTTGCAAAATGGGGAATAATGACGGTCTTGCCTCATGGGCCTCTTTAAGGAATCAGCATGATAAAGAACCTGACATATGGCAGGAGACCAATAAACCTTGGCTCCTACTGGTGCTATATTTTTCACTATCATTATCATTATCATTTTCTTTGGCAGCAAGAAATGAAGGCCAGATGTGAATCTTGGCCACATGTGACCTCAATTGAGATCCTTAGCCCGCCTGGGCACCATTTCTTTGTTTGTATAATGGGGTTCAAATTTGTGCCCATCTCCTATGATTGCTGGGATGCTTAAAGAAGGTAATTTAAAATAGGTAAAATGCTCCGAATAGTGCCTGCCATGCGGTAAGTGCTTTGCAAGTGTTGGCTTAAGACTTTTTAATCGTCACCATCGTTATTAATCAGTTCTTACTCATTCCTGGGAGGTGTGCATTTCTGAGGGTTTCCCTTTGAATGTTGCAGGGAATCTGGGCTGACCCCCACACACTAGCTCTCTTATAAAGTCGCAGCTGGTGGCCCAGGTGAGAGGTGAAGCCCGTTTGCAAAAACAATGCCGGGTGGGGGGCGGGGATGTGGGGAGGCCTGAGTGACCCAAGGGCCTGCTCCGTGCTCACCTCCATCTCAGCATAGCTGTCCCCAGCCTCCACGTGGCCCCCATCCTCCACCATGTACTGAACCAGCTTCCCAGCTGAGGGGGATCTCAGGACCGTGGGATCATTCTCCTTCTCAAATACACACATCTTGTTGCCAATGGTAATCCAGTAACTGGGAGAAAGAAGGAGCAGGGAGGTGGGGAGAGACTGGGAGGACCATCAACCCAGCGTGCTTGAGTCAGCGGTTCTATAGTCTTTTCTCTTCCTAAAGGCAGCCATGAGTGTCACTTACCCTGTGTGTGGTATGGGGGATTCCACTTTCCCAAACGATGGCGTTTGACAATCACTGAAAACTGACTGGGCGTGAGTTGGGGGAGCAAAGGGAGGGACCCTTTTATGGCTGAAAACTAGTTCCTTTTACACACATAATTCCAACAGGCACAGAGAAACAATCAGTAAATATTATTCAATAAATATTTACCAACTATAAGACTTCACCTTATAACTGAAATGGGGAGAGAGGATGCCCTATGGGTGGAGCCTGCAATAATCTTGAATATTCTTGGCAGATAGAACATGAGTTAAAAAGAGGGAATAAAATATTGCTCTGGGATGAATCTAGTCCACGTACCTGTTGATCTCTTCTTTCATGTAGGTTGTGTAGCTGCTGCCATTGTAGGACAGCAAAAGCCCGCCATCGTTTAGCCGGTGGGCATCGATCTCAATGTGACAGCCATTCATGATGAGGACAAACATGGTCAGAGACTGCCGGGCCACCTGTGGGGACAGGTGCAATGTCCCTACCTGAATTGAGGATGCCTGTGTGTCCCTTTGCCCCCAGAGCACCATGCGACCCCCTTGACCAGGAGCTAGAGCTAGTGTTCGTGGCGGGAGTGCCAGAGTGAACACCTTGCCTGTCTAGTCCCAGCTCTCAGTCACCCTGAGGAAGCAGCTTACAGGGAGAGAGGGGAGTCAGGGCATCACACTTGTCCTGTGGGTAGGATAATGGTTGCTGGCCACATTTCACCAACTGTGTGCCCTTGGGACCTGGGAGCTTCCTTCCGATTCCTGCCTCCAAGCATCAGCCCCCAGCAAGGGCCACCCTGGGTGACAGGGAGAAGGGGCCTCTCTCTGGGTGAGGCAGCCCTTAGACTCCACCAATGACCTAGATGTAGTCTAGGATTCTGCCCCCCACACTTGGCTCTGCCCAGGGGCACACAGAGACTTGGGACATTTGAGAGAGGCGCAGGTGGCCAGGATCTGGCCACAGCTGTGCCTTTCAATATGAGATTCAATGTGTGTATTCTCTTTCAGAAAACGAACACTCTAAGAAGCCTTCAACTTATAAAATATACATTTTGAGACAAAAGACGGCAAGAAATATAGGAATATTTATTGCAATATTATTTATGGTAACAGTAAGACTTAGAACCAAACTAGGTATCTGACGACCTTGCAATGAAATATTCTAGACCTGCACTGTTGAATAAGGTAACCCCTAGCCACTTGTGACTATTTAAACGTAGATTAATTAAAATTAAATAAATGTAAAATTCAGGTCATCAGTTACGCCTGACATATTTCAAGTACCCGAGAGCCACAAGTAGCCCCCACACTGGATGGTGCAGATCTAGAACATTTCTGTCCCTGTGGGAAGTTCAACTGCACAGTGCTACAGATATTGAACTGATGTTAAAGAAAACTTGTTAAGAACATGGAGAGACTTTATGCCATGATAACATTAAAGCAGTAAAACTGTACTTGCGCCATGATCTTAACTTTGTTAAAACTGGTACATAAGGGAAAAAATAAATAAATAACTGAAATGAGATTTGCTAAAATGTGAAGACTGCTTCCGAGGGCCAACACGTGCTGGATTCATTTCTCTGATGCTTTATGCTTGTATGAAATCTTGAAATTTTCTACAATGAGCAAGTGCCATATTTAAAATCGAGTTGGGGAAACCCTGGCTCCCAAAGGTAACCAGGAAGCATAGGGTGCAAAAGGCACTTGGTTTTACAGCACAGTCCCGTGGAGTTTGGCTGAACTAGGCCTAAAAATCTCCAAAGTTGAAAGTTCAATGTGTACTTGGCAGTATTAAAAAAAGAAAATAAAAATTCTGTCTCAGAAGCAGACTTGAACTCCATCCTCTTTTCTCTCCTCAGAATGTGAGGCTAGGAAGTGCCAGGAAGGCCTCAGTTCCTGGGAACACTTTGCCTCCTACAGCTCACCCCAGCTCAGACCTGGGACCTCATCCTGCATCTGCACCTCTCAGATACTGTCATTCTCTGCTGAATTGACCTCGGATGGCATGGGAAAGGTAACTGAACACTTCCACCAGGGGAGAGCAACCCTGAGTACACTCCAAAGACACCACAGGTGGCACAGGAGGAGATTAGAATCCCACATGCTAATTCCTGTTTCAGAGGCACAGGACAAAGCCAGCCTCGCAGTCCTTAGGAATGGACCCAGGCACTATGCCAGCTCATCAATGGTCCTGCTCATGCTCCGTAATGAGTTGGACAGTGTCCCCCAAAATTCACATCCTTCCTGGAACCTCAGAATGTGACCTTATTTGGAAATAGGGTCTTTGCAGATGTAGTTAGTTGAGGTCACACCGGAGCAGGGTGGGCCCTAAATGCAATCTGACTAGTGTTCTTCTAAAGAAGGGACCTAGAGAAATGGACACAGAGGGAGATGGTGTGAAGACACACACAGAAAGAAGGCAGCCGTATGAAATTGGAGGCGGAGACTGGCGAGGCGGTCTATGAGCCAGAAAAGACGAGGACTGACCACAACCACCAGAAGCTAGGAAACCAGGGAACAGATACTCCCCTCGATCCTTCAGGGAGACCAAGGCCCAGCCGACACTTTGATTTTGGACTTCTGGCCACCAAAACTGAAGGAATACACTTCCATTATTTGAAGCAACCAATTTGTGGTACTTGGTTACAGAAGCCACTGGAAACTAATAACCACTACATTGTGCCTTGTGCGTATTGCTCAAGCCTATGCGTTCTCAAACCGAAGTGTTCGGGTTTTAAGGTCACAGGCTACATGGGGCATCCTGGGACCCAAGCATGATGAAACCCACTCCAGGGATGGCTCATCACAAAAATAAAAACTCCTTCAAGTCTTCAGAGTGCTGGAGACATCCAAGAAACACAGGCCTTTACCTTGAGAATGTATTTAATGCCTCCGTAAATTAATTCCACATCCACAGTGTTCAGGAGGGAATCCGCAGGGAGGACCTGGCCCCTGAAAGAGAAGACAGACCTGAGGGTCAGCCTTGGGAGTCGCAGAACTCTATGGCTCTCTCCTGGATTTAAAAAGATCACCCAGCTCTTTGCCTTGCCTAAACACCAACAACACACCTGGCTGTACTAAGAAAGCTAAATCTGGTTAAAAGAAACATGGATCATCCCAAGGAAGCGGACATTCCTCAGGACTTGAGGAAACTGCTCTTGCTGAAGGATGTGAAATTTCAAAAGGGCTTTCCAGGAACCAAAGTTCATAATGGCTTCTTCTTGAAAGCTTCTATGTAGGAATCCTGCCGCCTGCTTATGAAAGAAACCAGTTCACAGACTGATGCTATTACCACTCAAAAAGCATGAGAAGTAAGCACTAAAAACTTTTATCCCTTTGTTTTCTTTTTGATACTTTCATTTGCCTAGCACAGTGATTCTCAACCGGGGGCAATTTTTGCCTCTACCCCTGGGACATTTGGCAACGTCTAGAGACATACTTGACTGCCATGAGGCCCCATTGTGTAATGGTCAGCACCCTGGACTCTGATTGTCATGAATTCCGGGGATAGAGGGGACACTCTGAATGGGGCCAGGGATGCTACAAATATCCTACACTGCAACAAGACAGTCCCACAACAAAAAATTATCCAGCCCAAAATGTCAATGGTGCTGAGGCTGAGAAACTCTGGCTCATCCGAACATTTAGCACCTGCCTACTGCCATGCTGGTCCTTTTCACTAGGCACCTGCTGATTCAGGTGAGGGTCTGGGAAAGACCCATTTGTAGAGGTGACCTATAACTGCTTTGCTTCTCAAATCCACAACCTGACTCTGAACTCCTGTGATGACATGCCTGACTCAAATCAACATGAATAAACACATGACTGTATGTTGACTGCTGCCTTGGACTTGAGAATCCTGTCCCTTGACCTTTTCCGGGGCAGCCCAGGTCCCTATGAGGAATTTCAGAAGCTAGCACGTAAGAGGGGCTCACTAATCACCTGGTGACTGATTTGCAGCCAAATAAATTACGTTTGGACTTACTTGCCACTAAGACATATCCCAAAAGGGGCAAAGAATTATCCTCGTGCCCTACCTTTCCAGAGAGTGTAAAAAATCTGTCATGCAGGTTCTGAACTTCGCATCAGCCACGTTCAAGGCTCCGCACACCACCGCAAGCATGATATCTGGCTTCTCGGCCTAGGAAAGACAGCACTTCAGTATTCATGGCAACCAAGCCTACAGGGAGCTGGGGGGTCTCTGCAATCCAGAGGTGAGACACTCCCCACCTGCACTTTCTCAGCGATGAGATGATCTAGCCACCCAGTGTCGATGTCGTTGTTCTGGAAGCTCTCGGTCTCCAGGAGGTTAATGAGATATTCCACAGTCGTTCTGAAGTCACCTCGGATGGACAGTTCCTTCAAAGCCACCACCATGTTCCTTGAGGAGAAAGGCACACAGATTGTTTTCCAATTAACATACAAATCAACAAGAGTTCCCGCCAGGTTCCCAGAGAGCAGAACAGCACAAATGGTAAGAGGGCCCTGAGTCAGGTGGCCTGGGCCAATCTGGGCTCCAGCATCTACTAGTTAAGTCATCCTGGGCAAGTGACTTAACTGCCTGGGCTTCAGTTTCCTCATCTGGAAAATGGGGAAATAACCCTGACAGGGGCTTAAAGATCCTTGAGACAATCAATATAAAGCACCCAATCTGATCAATAAAAGTCAGCTGCTATGAACATGATTAATTACAGTGATTATAATTTTAATTAACCACTGCCAGTCACCCTGCCTCTCTCTCCCGCTGGACATATTCAAATTCAAATTCCTGTGTCCCAGAGCTAGTGCTGCCCGCCCCTCACCGGCCATCTGCACAGCTGTTCTGCCCCAGGTGCACGAGGTGCACTTACAGACTGCTAACTCTGCTACCCCGCCCAGGGCGTGGCAGTCAGTCACCAGCCACATGTATTTGGCAGGAAATCATCTCCCGTTTCCCAAAGGGACTGCCTCTCCCCAAACAGGGTCTCCAGTCCAAAGGGCTGAAACCTCCACTTTCTGTGAAGCCATGGAGAGAGTGTTTTGGAGGAAATATACCAGAGCAAGAAAGAGGCATTAGAAGGTGTCCCTTTCTGGAAGAGGAGAGCTCTTACAGCATTCCTGCGTGCTTTTACAGCAATGGCCAGTCCAGATGCAGTGGAGTCAAGTAAGGTGTCAAAAGGCTGCGGTTGTGGGAGCCGAACCTGCATCTAAGAGTTAAGCCACTGCACTCAGGGTGACCAACTTGTCCCAGTTTGCTCAGGACTTTGCCAGTTTTAGCACCGAGAAATCCTAGTCCCAGGAAAACCTGGACAGTTGATCCCCCTACTGGACTCTGACAGCAGTAATAAAAAAAAAAAAAGCTGGATTTCTTTTTTCCCCCCTCTGAATCCTGTTGAAGTTGCTACTGGTCATTCATTCACAGCATGGGACAACCCACAGGCCATTTCTTTTGGAATGGGCTGGGCCGGCTGACCTCCCTCCCTCTCCCTATTAATTCTTATTTGCTGAAATGCTCCCTAAGCTCCAAAGGTCTCCATTTTTTACTGAGCATCATTAAAATTAATTATTCAAAGCTGGCAAAGAAGGCCAGCTCATCAAATCACTAATCTCAATTTAATTCATGGCTAAGTGCCTTGGGCCAGAAAGATTTTAATACTTTTTAAATGAAATATCCACAATGTCTTTAGGATTTCTCCCATTAAAGGACAGTTATCTACCCACACAAGAATGCTGAATGACAAAGTGGACTGTTTTGACCTTTTTGTGCCCAGGTCAAGGCAGGAGAAAGGTAAGGTGTGTTTCAGAATTCCGGGTCCCCTTTGTCAATGTGGGTTTCTCTGGAAACTACGTATGAGATTTAGATTAAGGCGTTCCCACCCCACAATACACCTTTTAAAAAAAAAGAAAAAAGCTATAGTACTCAGCATCTTTTAAACTTTTGGAATCACTGTGAACATTCTTTGGATCTCCTTCAAGTTCAACCTATAACAAGCTCAGGAGTAATGACCTTGGTGAGGCTTCATGGAGCTCAAACACAGGAAGAGGGTAGACTTTGTTCTTGAATTCAGCACAAGGTATTTAAAACAGGGTTTGCTCTGTGATTCACTTCCCTTGATCTCCTAACTCGCTAAAGTATCTGAAGCGACAGGCTTTTAGTTTTTTAAAGGAAGAAAGGTAGAGACAGGAAGGAAGGAAGAGAGGAGGGAGGGAAGGTGAGAGAGGAGAAAAGATACTGACGAAATGGCCTCTTCCCGGTTCTCTCCCCAAGAGAAACAGTGACCAAACTGAGAATCAGCAAACTCATGTAAGCCACCAGCAGCAGCCACGCTGAAATAACCCCA
Organism: Pteropus medius; assembly: GCF_902729225.1. NCBI lineage: Eukaryota > Metazoa > Chordata > Mammalia > Chiroptera > Pteropodidae > Pteropus > Pteropus medius. Next base: position 730,270 of record NW_024356336.1, read on the forward strand.
CACATTCTTGCTGCTGCGAAAATTCAATTCCTGGACTGTTCCAGAGCTCGGCTTAAACCCCTGGAGCCAAGACAGAAAAAGCAAAATGGAAGAAATCATTACTCCAGACCTATTTTCAACAGAATTAAATTCTAGGAAAACCCCAGAATGCCTGCCACAACCAACAGGTTATTGTGATCAATGAAACATTGGTATTTCTCATCCTTAGGGGTGTAAATGTATCTGTGGGTGTATCCACGTGAGCACGTCAATGCATGTAATTTTTACTTTAAAAACACTATTAAAAAAATAACAACCAAGTTGGGATGGGGGAAAGAGGTACAGATACAATATAGGTGAATGGTGATCATTGATGGAGCCCAGGGAAGGTACATTCTGATTTTATACTCTTGACATTGTTGACAATAAAAAAATTAAAAAGGACTGGATTTCCAATTTTGAATTATGAAAATTGCAGCATATAAAGAAACCCACTGTTAGCCTTGCTGATGCTAACACACCTAATTCCCTCACCTGTAGCCTGTCCCACTCTGAGTGTAATTTTGGTAAGCAGGGGTGGGGGTTGGGGAGGTGGATGCAGACTCTCTCTCTGGGATTAAGGCTCTTGAACTGAGTGATGGAGGCATTCTTTTTGACAGAGGTGCCTGGAGGCAAAAGATAGAGTTCTGGGAACTCCATCCCCCTAGGCACCCGTAAACAAGCCATCATCCCTCCTAAAAATTCCCATTTTGCTGTCTGTCACCGGAGCTGGTTGTTTGCTTGCAGCCAAAGATCCCAAACTAACACAGCTGCCATAGCTTAATATTCTTTAGTTAAAAGGAGGAGGGGAAAAACAAACCTCTTACTCCAAGTTTCTTGAATGTAATCATGAAACAGGTCGTGATAGACTATGGAGATGATGTGACAATCGACCATCAGTAAGCATGTAAACTGTGATAGATGCCAACTGGTTAATTTTTTTAAGGCACAAATAAGAACAAGTCACAGACAGACTCCTTACATTGGGCCAGATTGCACTGATGGTACAGCAAAACTTCACAGGACCAGAAATCCAAGGACCCAGGCTCTAGCCTGGCTGTTTGATCCAAAGATGGACGTGGCCTTTAGAGTCCATGACGGGGATTGGCCATGGCCTCAGCAGTCCCAAGCTTGAGGCGTTAGGCAAGTTTCCCCAATCTCTTGAGCTGGAATGTGGCAAGAATAGTGCCCAGCGGCAGCAGTGTCGTGTAAGCGAGCAAAGAGATGTATGAAGGGATCTGCCCAGTGCCTGGCCCACACTGTGTGTCAATAAACCATGATTTGTCCCTTCCCACACCTCAGTTTCCCCTTCCGTAAAATGAGAAGCCTGGGAGTCTTAGCCTGGGGGTCTGTCTCACATGGGGAAATTGGAGATGGCGGAAACACAGAGCCCTCCCCACAACTTGCCTCATCTGGGTTTTCACTGGTGATTCTGGCTGCAATGACGTGGCCTCGGACGAGCGGAGGGTGGGAAGGAGTTTCAAAAGAAATAGGCGTCACCCCCCATGGTGACTCTCCGTACAAAAGTCGGATATCCTTCAGCCGGTGCAGTGGCACACCCATTGCAATCTGAAATCAAAAAAATACATCCCACGACTGTCAGTCCCACGAGACCTCTGGCTCCCAAACATGGAGCACAGTGCTAGATGCAATGGAAGAGGTGCAGTGAATGAGTTCAGATATACTGAGAACCTCATGTGCACACAACACTGCTACGTGGTGGCAGGAGAGACAAAGAAAGAAAAAGGCAAAAATCTTGACTCTGCAATAGTGTCAATGAAGAGGTGACATTCGTAAAACAACATCATATGACAAGAAAATATGCGCGTCAGGTAAGATTTACAAATTTTAGTGCTACAGAAGGTGAGAAGGAAAGGTGTCCACTGGCAGAATTACAGGTTTTGTGAAGGATTCAGGGAAAGTTGGGCTAGAAGAATGAGTAAAAACCAGACAGTTACGGACACTAGCTTAGCCACATGATCATATTTAACATGCTGTGTCTTGTGATATGAACTCACAAGGGACACAACAACACTTGTGGAATCCCCCGCCAAAATGTTTAAGAGATTTTAACCAGGAAGAAACAATCAGACCAATCCAAATTGAGGGATATTCTGCCTGAACGCTTCATAAATGTCAATGTCAAGAATGAAAAACGAAGACTAAGATTAGAGACAAATGAAAAATGACAATGAATTGTAATGTGTGGTCCTTGATTGGATCTTAGATTTAAAAAAAAAAAAACAAGCAAAAAACAACTACAAATTTGGAACCTTATTGGGACAACAGGAAAAATTTTAATGTGGGCAGTAATAGTAGATAGATATGTGGTGGCTTCAATGCTCTATTTCCCAAGTGTGATAATTTTATTGCGGTATTATTATAACAAAATGCCCTTGTTCTCAGGAGGTCCTTACACTGAAGTATTTAGAAGCAAAGTGGCATGACAAGTCAAAACATCTCTCAATAGGTTGAGCCAAAAAAAAAAAAAACACTATACACACAAGTAGAGAGAAGGCAAATATAGCGAGGTGCTAATAATTGGTATATGTAAACATAGGGTACGATATTAACTTGCATTATCCTTGCAACTTTTCTAAAATATTTCAAACTAAGAAAAGAATAATATGAATTCTGGTGGAGGAAGGAAGGGAGGAAGAAAGCAAACAACAGAACAACAACAAAACTGAGTTCCTATTAATGCAAGAGTTCCTACCCCTGGGTCACAAGTTTTCAATGGGGGTGACACTTGCCCCAAGCGGGCAAACACTTGCTCTTGGGAGTGAAAAAAATCTTACTCTTTGTATGTATAAAAGCACAGATATATCGACAATACCCAAACAAATAGGGGAGGAATTAGGGGGAAAAAATGTCTAAAAAGGCTTCTTAGGGGAAAGGTGATAATAAAAAAAAAAAAGGTTGATAAATACTTCTCTGGGTCTATGAATGAGTATCAGGGATCCACGAATGCCCTGAAATTGTATAAAATATATTTTACCAGGGAGAAAGTCTGTGGCTTTTTCCAGTTTCTCAAAGGATTACATGGCAAAGGTGAGAAACCACATCACAGAAGTTCCTTAGCCTGTGTGGCTCTCAGTGCTACTAACGTATTACAACAGTCATTCCTCAGAGACAGCCAGCCAAGAGCAGCATAAAGGTCTCATCGGGGTAGGACCAGGGACCCCACCCTGGGCAGAAGACCCAGGGCTCAGGGCTCGTTCCCTCACCTGTAGCTGGGCAGCCGGCAGATTCACATCAGCGATCATTTCTGTGCAGGGGTGTTCCACCTGCAGGCGGGGATTCAGCTCCAAGAAGTGGAAGCTGCCATCCTGGCTGTAGAGATATTCAACTGTGCCTGCGCTCACGTAGCCCACCGTCTTGGCCAAGAGGACAGCACACTGCAAAGAAACAGAGACCGGGGGGTTTCCAGTGGTTTTCTCAAGTAGTTTTAATGGTGGTTCATTAGTTTCCCCATCAAATGGAGACCTGCTATGTGTCGATTACTTTGGGACCGCACAGATCATTCTCCAATAAACCCATGCCAGGCTGGAACCATCTCCATGATGGGCCCCCAGTCCCTTCTTGGGCACCCACCCAACTCTGGCGACACGGACGATGGGGAGCTCTTGCCGACTCTGAGCTGACACGGCTTCCCCTGAAACTTCCCCTGCCCCCTGGCTTGCAGAGCCCACCTGCTCCATGAACTCGAACACAGCAGGTTTAGCGATGGTGGCAGGTGCCTCCTCGATGATTTTCTGATGTCGCCGCTGGATGGAGCAGTCTCGCCCAAACAGGGACACGGCGTTCCCATACTGGTCTGCGAGGATCTGGACCTCCAGGTGACGGGCGCGCTGGGCCAGCTTCATGAGAAAGATGGGGGAGCCCGGGATCTCGCTCTGCACCTGGTGGAGAAGGCAGAGTGGCTGGCTCATCCCTGGGCAGCCAGGGCTGGAATAGGAAGTTCTCCAAAGAGTGAGAAATGATGGCAGTGACGTCCACGATCTTTTAGTTTTGTTTCACCTCTCTTAAAGACATTACATTCTCACTGTTGCTTTAAATCCAACATTGTGAAAATATATAACGTAGAAGGTAAAATTTCCCCACAATCCCACTGTCTAAAGATAATGTGCTGTTAAGAATTGGTTACAAACTGGTTAAGAGTTTACAGTACTGTTAAAGAGTTATGGTAGTTGAGAGGTAACTAGTTAAGAGTTAATGTGCTGTTAAGAGTTGGGTATACAAACTGGTTTTCTGCTAAACATTCAGTAACACACACGCAGAATGTTTCTTTAAACAAAAACAGGACCAAAGCACAGTACTCTGTAGCTTTCTTTTCCTCCTGCTCAGTGAACTTACTCAGCCAGCTCTCCACGGTAGAACCTATCACTGACTTCATCCTTTTAATGGCTGATATGCATTATAGGGATGTCTTATAAGGATGTCATCTAGAGATTCTTAAAGAAAGATGACATAAAAACAAGTGTTCACATGGAATGATTTCTAAGACAAATATTTTTAAAACACAGGTTACAATTACATATGAGATGACCCCACTTAAGTGAAAAATAGTAAAATCAAACTGCATTAATGTCTATATAAAAGAATATAAAGTAAAAATGCTGGTGAGAAACCCAACTGCTAATGGTGCTTCCATCTGAAAAGGGGGGAGGTGTTGGGAGGTGATGGTAAAAAAGAAATTTTCCTTTTTCTATTGTTAACATATCACTGAAGTATCTGAATTTTCACACGAAGAACATATTTATATTACACTCATACAATTAAAAGAGAAAAGCCTGTGGGAGGTCGTGCATGTGTGGGGGCAGGGGTGCAAGGGAACTCTACATGAAGTCCCACCACTTAACACCATCAATAGGTTCTATGACTTTAAGCAAAATGACACATAACAAAACCGGTTTTATCATAGGCTGACAGACATAAACAAGAGTTCAGTTCTTACAGCATCTCATCAACCTTATAATCAAATGAAACACTGTTGAAGGAAACTATGTTATTTGAGGACCTACTGTGCTTTTGGCTCACTTCTACTGTGAATTAGAAAGTGCTCTAAAAAGTAAAGTCTATTTTGAAAAAAGAAACAAAGAAAAGCTTTAAATTCTGTACAACCCCTAAATGTAATGGTGAGACCTGGATCACGCCTGGAGTTTCCTTAACATAAACATATCATTGTTAATCTCTGAACTGTGACAAACATGGCATAGTTACAGAAGATGTTAATAATGGCAGAAACTAGGTGAAAGGGAGATGGGAGCTCTGTACTACTGCTGCAACCTTCCTGAAAATATAAATTCTTCACCCAAAATATCCTGAAAGAGACACATATCCTGAAAATATAAATTCTTCACCCAAAATACCCCGAAAGAGACACATGGTAGCAAAACTACTACTTCATATAACACTCACATATTGCCCACAGCTACACAATTGGTAAATTTTTAGAAAGCAATTTACAAATAAGTACATGTAAAGTGCATGCCATTTAACAAAGTCCTTCTCTCCCCATGGTGTTTACTCAAGAAAGTAATTCAAAAGAGGAGAAAAAAGCTAAGTATTAAGTGCCATGTTATACTATAGCAGAATTATTCTGCTATAATGAAAATAATGAAAATGGAAACAAGCTGAACATTTAAAAAGGAAGTTTGATAAATGAGACTATGGCCACATAGGGAACACTGTGCAATCATCAAAATCATCGTTAAGAACTAGAACAACATGGCAAAAATAAAAATGTTCACGATCTACAATTTAGAATTTTTTAAATGTAGAACAAAATATTGTGTAGACCGAGTATGCCTCTTTAAAATATACCCATGAACAAGGTCTAGAAGAAAACCTAGAAATATTAAAATAGTTGGGTTAAGAATGAGAAGATTGCCAGCATAGTTTTTTAAACATTGCCAATAATAGGCATAATGTTTTAAAAGTAGAAAACCAGCTACAAATAAGTAAACATACAAACTACAGTTGACACTTGAACAACTCGGGGGTATGGGCACTGACTGACCTCCCAGGCAGTCAAGAATCTGCCTGTAACTTTCGACTCCTCCAAAAACCTAACTAGCAATAGCTTACTATTGGCTGGAAGCCTTACCAATAACATAAACACTCGATTAACACACGGATTTGTATATTTTATGGTAGTAAATGATAAAATAGGCTCGTATCTACATATATTTTATGCATTCATGACATACAACCTTTTTCTTAATTTTTTTCAATATTTCTAGGGTATGCAGTTCTTCCATGAGTTTTTTTCAAATTATTGCAAATCTCTAAAAATTGTTTAAATATATTTATTGAAAAAAATCCATGTATAAGTGGACCCATGCAGTTCAAACCTGTGTTGTTCAAGGGTCAACTGTATAGTTCCTACGATAAAAACCAATCATCTAGAAACATTAAAAATATCAAGACTACTAAAATTTACAAAATATCCCATCTCTCAATAGACAAATATAGTCACAGATGTTCTGACCCTATATCTCTGAAACTATTTACAGACACCCTGATTCACAGACCTGAACATCTAAGGAAATGAATGGTACACCGATCAACACAAACCATGGACTTCTGCGAGTGAAATGTACACATTTGCTTCGAAACAGCACAGCAATATTCCAGCTCCCACAAATATCCTCTCAATTGTGACAGAATAACGCTAATGGAAATAATCTGGTGGCTAACAACTGAATACAGACAATTTCTAAATATATGTGAAAAAATACGCAGCAAGGACAGCTCACTTGTCTGAAGAGGACTGGGAAGTCCTCAGCACTCTCCACTTTTCGGATTCCTTTCCCTCCACCGCCTTCAGAAGCTTTGATCATCAATGGAAAACCAATTTTTTCTGCTGCCTGGGGACGAAGGACAAACAGACCTCTTTAGAGATTAGTTTCCATTGCTACCAGGACAGTGGGAAGGTTCTGGTGCCTTGATACCCACAGGCTCTGCATTTACCTCCAAGCCTTCATCTACGTCTTTCACACAACCCTGGTTGTAAATGTCTTCTGGGACACTGATTGTTTTTTCCTGCTGCAGACCATCTTTTTCCCACTTCACTGTCAGACCTGGAAAGGCACAAAGAAAGCTGAATCCTCCAAGGGCGGCGGAGACACACACAACACAGGAATCACAGGGCGTCTCCTCACCAAAGCCACTCCAGACCTGGCCTCTAGACCAACAGAATGCAGACACGACCCTTTAGCTTTAATTAAGAGCTTATAATTTTCTTAAGGACTGATTCAACTCTGAATGGGAAATCAAGCTTAAGAAATTCGGATTGAGTCTATAAGACCGACCATACTAAACTAAATCCAAAAATATCCCAAATCTCCCCTATGGAGTAATTTATATACAAATCATTACGTTCTAATACTGTGAAGATTAAAAAACAAAAACAAACTTTCCATTCCAAATTTAAAATTTAATCTTTAGAGGAAAAAAATCAAATTGAATAGGAAACTCCTGAGACTTTTTCTGTTTATTTTTTAATATAGCCTAGAAATTCCACTTAGAGGAATTTATCATAAGGAAATGCTTAAAATGTACATAGAGATTTAGCTACTAGATGATAAGCCTCTATTACTTTTAACATTTCTTAAATTAAAACAACAAAAAAAAAAACTGGAAACAACCTAAATGTACGGCTAGAGAGGACTGTTAAATAAATTATGGTACATCTGTATAGTATAATTTTCATAACATTTTAAATGTTGTAAAGTATATTTATTGACATAGAAAGATTAGTGAGAAATAAGTCCCAAACCAGTAAATATAAGATCTCTGGTTTTTTAAAGGATGTGCATTTAAAAAAGGCAAGAAAGGTAGACAGCCTAAAATACAACAAAGTTCAACACCGGGTCATAGGATTATGGATGATTTCTATTTCTTTTTTGTACTTCTCATATTTTCTAAGTTATCTACAATGAAATTGTACTGCTTGTTTAATCTAACTTAAAATTTTTAAATGAAAGAATAAATAAAAAGCGTATTCCCGTCACCCCACCTCTGCTCACATTAGCAAGACTGAGCCAAGTAGACCCCCAAAGTAAAGCTTGTGGCCCTTACCACTTCCACTCCAGGGCAGTGTGGGAATCTGCAGCGTCTGGGCCACGATGGTAGAGGCGATCTTATCTCCCAGGGCCCACATGGCCTCACTGGGAGGGCCTGAGGAATCAGGGACAAGGGAGAAGTCAGAATCAAGTCAGCCACAAGACCCTCGCAGCTGAGTGCCAACCAAGTGAAAGAAAAGTATTCAGGTCCCAGCTCTCAAGTTTACCATCAAGTCAGGGAAAAAAAAAATCTGTTAAGTTTGCTACTTCATCAGTCAACTTTCAACACATGTAGATTTTAAACCTGGTCTGACTTATAACCTAAGCTGTACAGCATATGCAAAATTCACTTTGCAGGGGAAGGCAAAAAATTAAACCAAGGGGTCAAGCCAGCATCTCAAAAAACTAGATCATGGTGGGCAAATTTTTCCTATAATGAGCCACACAGGAAATATTTTCAGCTTTGTAGACCTTCTGGTCTCTCTGTCACAAATATTAAACTTTGCCAGTGTTGGGCAAAAGCAGCCATATACAATACATAAATGAATGAGCAGGGCCATGTTTCAATAAAACTTTATTTACAAAAGCAGGCAGTAGGCTAGATTTGGCCTGTGGGCTGTAGTTTGCCAGCTTGTGGGCTGGACCATCAACTTCCAGAGGAGCTAAAACTGAAGGATAAAAGAGTCCTGTGTGACAGGCAATCGAAGACCATGGACAGAAAAAATATCAGCTAGTAAAGGTCACCAGACCGACCCTTGGTATATCAGGTGCTGATTGAACTGAGCTGCTTCATACAAAAGTCTGTGTTATAGGCTCAATGGTAAGGATTTATTATGGATGATAATTCCCCTAAACCATGAAAGGAAGTCAGATAATATAATTGCACAAAGTTTACAAATACAAGTTCAAATCTTGAAACAAACAGATGTCACAGATAATAAGTATCCTTTATCTAATAAGTAGTAAAGATGAGGGGCTCTGGTCCCAAGGGGTGAGGGCATTCTGAAGGAAAGCTGTGACCTCATCAGAAATGTGACCTTTAAACCTGGTGATAACTCTGGACGTGGCTGGTACCTCACTCAGTACCAACAGGAACTAGCAGAAGTCTGCTTGTCCCAGCATTATTCCACTGTGGTAACCATTATAATGGCTCCTATTTCTCTGGGCTGGCTGACCTACCCAGGTGACCTCCTATCCATAGACTCACTTGTTCCTGACCATGAATTTGTGAGTGGAAATACTGAGGTGACCCCCACCTTAAAGAAAGACAATCTGACCCAGCAGAGTGTTGTTACATCAACGTCCCAATTCCCACGTATCTGATGGAGACACACTCTACCTAAGAAAGCAATCTTGTACTTGCACAGGAGCTCCGGAAGTTTGGGGTTTTCAGAAGCATGGCCCCAGCCAGCCCACACCGCCTGCAAACACAAAGAGTCATGAACAAAGATCTTCCTTCAAGAACCTGCCTCCCATCGCACACCGAAAGCTCTTTGCCAGGTCACATCAGTCTTGGAATTCAGAGTCTCACAGGACCTGGCTTCTCTGCCCCTTCCGAATTACGAAACTGAGCTGCTCCTGAGCTCAGGGCATCACCCGCTGTGGGCAGACTGGGGTGCCCCATCCGACTTGCCTGCACGGGGATTCTCTTGGCAATGTCCACAATCAGCTCCACGTTGGCATAATTGTTGTTGTTGGGCCCTCCTGGGACAGGGACGTACTGATCTGCCATCTTGATATACTCTGGAATTAAACAGGAGAGAAAAGGAATGAACAACAGAGAGATGGAGTTAGTTGTAGGAAATCTGTAAGACATGACTGCATATGGCCATGGAAAGGACAACCGTGACAATTCTAGGGCAACAATGGACAAATGTGTGTGATAATTAGAAGAAAACTGAATATGACTTTAATTATGTAAAAATATATGCATGCCTGGACCAGGCCTGGAAGGGAACAAAAAAGAAGGAAGCGAGCTGTCAGGATAGTGGGTATTTTTATTCCTCTTTAAAGTTTATCTTAATATTGTTTAGCCATTAGACAATTCAATGCTTATTTTTCATCGTGATAAAAATAGCATAACATAAAATTTACCATCTTACTCATTTTCTGAGTGTCCAGTTCAGAAGTGACAAGTATATTCACATTGTTGTGAAACAGATTTCCAGAAATTTTTCACAAACTTGAAACTCTGTACCCATGAAGCAACAACTCCCCTTTCCCCCTCCCCCACCCCAGCAGCCACCTTTCTGTCTCTATGGTTTTGACCACTCTGTGGACCTCATATAAATGGAATCAGACAGTATTTGTCTTTTTGTGACTGGCTTATTTTACATAGCATAATGTCCTAAAGTTTGCCCATATTGTAGCATGGGACATCAATTCTTTCCTTTTTGAAGCTGAATACAATGCAATGTTTTAAGCCACAAATTCCATTTGGAGAAATACGTCTTAAAAAAAAATCTTTGGTGATGGGGACCTCTCTTCTGCCTCCACCCCGTGCTGTGAGCCCTCCTTTGCAGCCTGCACATTCCTGCTAGTCACTCCCCTAGCTAGTCGGCCTGTAAGGGCCAAGACCCAGCAGCACAGCCAAGTAGCCAAGAGAATGTCCATCTACTCCTCCAGGTCTGTGAAATCGGCCACATGTGCCAATAAATATGCCCACCTCAGCCTCCCCCATGATTCCCCCCAGGGCTAGCTCAGCTCCCTGCATTCATTAAAGCTGGAGATTGGGGCTGCCAGCCAGCACACAGCACATGGCCTGGCGCTCCCAAGATGCCCAATAAACGTATGTTGATGAATAAAAAAAAAAAAGAGAAAGAACGAACAAATGAATGAACGAACGAACACACACTGGGAAGATCCCAGAGATTATAAAGAAGTCAGATAAGCATTTTCTCCTCACAGAGTTTTACTCTAATGTTGGAGAAGATAAACAAGAAAACAAATACAATAACTACAGACTGTGGTCAGCACCAGAGATGAGTGAGATGCTAAAAATCAAACCTATCCTCACTGTTCATTGTTTAGCTGCATCTATGTAGGGCAGAGCCCAGGGCCTGTGCCCAAGGAGGTTGGGGTGCGGGTAGGGGAGGTTCAGGGGATGGGGCTGAGGTTGGTGGTGCTGGGAACAGCACTGCAACCTCTGAAGCGTTTAAGAAAGGGCTGATGGGACCTGAGCTGTGTTTTTGAAAAATCAGTTTGGCTTCTCTGTGGAGAAGTGTCTGTAAAGAGATAAGATTGTTCAGGAAAAGCAGCAATTGTCCAATATTTATTTATAGAATGGTCTAGGCTAATAAAGAGGGTAAGTGAATAGAAAAATGAACAAATAACTGAAATGCAGTACATACATCTGCAAGAGAAAAACATCTGGAGGAATAGACACACATATCTGTGGTAATGCAGACATTTCTCAAAGATGGGATTTCTGCTTTGCATGTTAACCATCTGCATTTTTATAAGGCACTTAGGTCATTCTTGTCATCAGCAGACATTTTAATTAAATAAAGAAGAAAGGGCAAATAAATGTGGGCTCATGAGAGCTACCCTGGGGCTCTGTTGGGGGTCCAGAATGGATTTTCCCAGGTGGAGTGCAGGTGAGGACAGGTAAGGAAGGAACATGATGGGGTGGTAGGGGGAGGGAGTCAAGGCCCAAATACCTGCATTGGCCTTGAGGTCCTCTGGAGTCACCATGACTACAAACCGAATGGCCCGTTCATTTCGAAACATCTCGTAGGACCACCTGCGGATGGAACGCATACACTTCACGGCAGCGATGCCATTGTTGGCGATGAGCACCTGGATGGAGAAAAGGATATCTACCTGGACTAGATGTTGTGTGCCACCCAAGGTCTGTTTCACAGCTACAGAGCCTCCCCGCAGTATATAGAGCACATCGTCCTTCTTCGTATTTTTACAGCACACAGCCCAGCACAGAGCAGGTGCTCAGAGTCTTCCAACTGCATGAATGAATAATCAGGTGGATGGATGGATGGATGGATGGATGGAAAAAAAGGATAGACAGATGGATGAAGGGATGGAGGGAGGGATGAATGGATGAATAAATGAATGATGATTTTTGACTCTTTTATTTGGTGCCATCATGATCACATTTTTTGAGTTTTGTATGGACCAAGCTACAATACAATGTATCTCACCAGCATTCATGCCATCCTCACAGCAGGCCTTTGAAAAAGGTTGTATTATTATCCCTACTTGGGATTAAAGACATTAAAACTCAAAGGCGTTAAGGCACTTTCTCAAGGTCACACAGCTAGTAAGTGACAGAGCTGAGACTTGAACTCTCCACAGTGTGACCTGTGCTCTGAATGGACCCCTGTGGCTGCCTCTGCATCATGCAGGTTAAAGGCTCCAGATTTGGTAAGGAGGAAAGGCAGTAACGTTGGCTGGTCCCAGCAACAGAGAGCAATAGAAGAAACCTGGTTTCAATTCTCATTATGAGATGAACTTGACTGTGTGGCATTAGGCAGTTCCTTCTCCCTCTGAGCTCGCCTCCACATAAGAAGCTCAGACTGACCAACCACTTGGCCTGGTCTCTAAGAAACAAAACCAAGCTCTAGTTTTCTTATTTAAAAAAATTAGGCATGTGTCTTCAAAGCTCTGACTTACGGAGCAAGTCCATAATTTTAAGGCCCTTACATCATGGACTAATCTTCACAACAGCCCTGAAGGACAAGTCTCATTAGAGATTTGGAACGCAACTGCCTCTATTTTACAGAAGGGAAAACTGAGCCCAGATGTGACATTCTATGAGTGGTCACAGCAGACAGACCCCAGAACTCCTGGCTTAGGTTCAGCGTTCTTTCTCCCCTTTCAAAAATGACAAATTTTAGCTGTTTCCTTTCATTACTGTTATTCAAGTAAATAGGTCTCCTCTCCTCTAAGAAGCTGTAAATCTTAGGAAGGCAGGGCTGGGTTTCATGCTTCCCTCCCAATAACCTAGGAACCCTTGCATAAAGCACATCAGGGTCCTTTGGGGAGCCTCCTGACCTTCTCAGAGGCCTGGCTCCTCCTCTGTGAAATGGGGTCATGCATGCATCTGCTGCTTCAGGCTGCCATGAGGGTGAAATCTTAAAAAGTCTGGCACCCAGCACTTAGCAAGTGCTTGTCTTCTCTCTGCAGTGTGAGTACTCAGCCTGAAGCTGGTTCTCCCACACCACCCAGTCCCACCCAGAGTACCAGGACCCCATCTATACCTTCTCAATGACCTGATTCCCCCCAAAGCGTGTGACAAACTCGGCTGGAGAAGCTACGGTGAAGTCTCTCTGTAGATCCACCTTCCTCTGTTCTCGGCCCCTCTTCACCAGGTGGAGTCCCGACATACTGGGTCTGTGGAGGGAACAGGACATGCTGCATGAGCCAGGAAGCCTGGGACACTCAGGGAGGGAGTCGGGTGCCTGGCATCTATAAAACCCACAGGGACCGTGAAGCATTTATTTCAAGAGGCCAGCTCACGAATAAAGCAGGAGCAATCCCCTGACCCACACTCCAAGCTGTATATTTAGATTTTTAATCTTAAATTTTTACTTTATATGCCCATAATTTAGGAACTCAAATAATATCCAAAAACTTATAACAGAGGTGGAAGTCTATGATCAGGAAGTCACACATTCTAATACTTCAGACAGATTAAGCAGTATTGATAACTGTCATGTACTTTTTTGGATGCATATATCAAAAATTTTTTTAAAGTGAAAACGAACCAAAAAAATATATAATAAAAGAGGATTTTGCCCCACTCCTCCACAACGCGACACCAGAGAAAATCACTTTTGTGGCATTTACACGTCTCCATAGTTCTGAACGATGTGAGTGTACTATTTTGTGGGTCATCCATCTGAGATACCACCTGTAGCCTTCCTATTTGGGATGAGGAATTAATGCTCTTATTCGGCCATGCCATCCATTTCCCTTCTCCCAACCTCTCAATAGGGCCATGCAATTTGCTAAATTTACTATTTCCAGAAGTGCTATTTATTCTTTCCAGAAGTGCTATTATTTGGATGCTGAAATTCCTGGACTGGCCCACCATGTTATTATGTATTTTTCTCTCTTCTATTTTTTTATCTCTTTTATTTTCTGGATGATTCCTTTAGCCTTCTAACTCCTCCGTTCAGTGGAACTTTTCACTTCTGCTATCATTTTAAATGTCTAAGAGCCTATTTTCATCTGCAAAGGTTTCTTTTCATGCATCCTGTTCCTATGTGTACATCCTCTCCAACCTTGATGAGTATTAATAATAGCTTTTTCAAGTTCTCGTCTCCTAGCATGATTTGTTTCGTCTAAGTTTCCTGTGTCATTTTGTTGGTTTGTTTGGGGCCTGTCTCCCATATTAGAAACTACCCAAATGTTTGGTAGCCTTGGTCACTTCCTCATGACCAAGAGCAGGAACTTAAGGGTTGATCAGAAGTACTGGAATGTGATAAAGCCAGTGGACCCTGAGCTCAACACAGGGTGATCTGGGAGGGCTGTGTCTTTAAAGTCTTCCTCACTGGTCCAATTCCCCTGGGAAAAGTCTCTGGGTCTCCTGCCTGGAGGAAAGGCTGGCCAGGAGCCGGGGCAAAGAAGGAGGCGTAACTTCTCGGACAGGTCTGCGGGGCGGGGCAGGTTTTAGGATCGGGTACCTACACAGACCCTCATCCTCCTGTTAGGAATACTAGCCCCACACCCTCCACTGTGCCCATCATTCCCCAGTCCCAAGACCCTCTGCCTTTCCCTCTCCAGAGAACAAACCTCCTGCATTCTATTAGATGGAAGTGGGCAGCCCCCAGACGCACAGAGCAAGCAAGGGGCTCTGGGAGTCTTTCACCCAATCCTTCTCATTTTGGGATCCCCTTTACCCCCAGTTACAGAGGCTCTGGGCACTGCCAGCTCCTGTGCCCATCGATATTTAGTAGGTTTTCGGCTCTCCTCACTGCTGCTTTACCAATCTGCCCTCTTGGTTGTGCTAAGCCACTTATTCATCTGCTTTCCAGCTTCCAAAATGTTGCTAACTTCCCTCCTGTCCTCCCAGGCTTGAGGGGTTTCCTCTTTTTTTAAAAAAAAAAATCTCTTTGCTGGCACTTGGTGAGATTTTGACCGGAGTGGAATCAGGCAGACGCATTCAGTCCACTCACTTAATCCTGCCACAGGGTATTCAAGCTAAAAGCCACTTGCCAGGAATTAGGTTAGAGGTTAGCCATTCAGAGGTGTGTCCAGAGACTATGTCATCAGGCATCTTGGAAGGCTGGGGCTGAGTCGACTCAGGGGGCCAAAAGCTTGGGTGAAAAATTGACTGCTCATAAGGAACATCGCCAGCATGCTGTGGCCTACTGCCTGAGCAGGCAACAGCAAGGATGGAAGCAAATAAGCAGTCCATCCTTGGGGAAGAGGGAAGTCCATCCTTGGGGAATAAGGGAAGAGAAGTTCCATTTTATAGCTGAGAAAACTGAGGGCCAGACAGGCAAAGGGGGTGGGTCACCAGCAAGTCAGCAGGCCTGGGGCTCTTTCCATCACACCAAGAAATGTTGGGTGTGGGCGTTTTCTGCTATTCAAAGACTTTACATCCAGTATAGTTTCCCATGGGAAAAAGCTTTCTGCAAACCTGAAGTCTGTCCCCAATCCCCAGAGTGAGCCTACCCGTCAGAGGTGAAAAAACAGACTTCTAGGTTAAAGGAAACAGAGAAATGAGTGACAGAAACCATCATGTTTATGTGCTACTACAGGATATTTTCAATTAGGACCTTTTCCATTCTACTCGGCTTATTCATGGTGACTGACTGAATGAACAAATAAATGAACAAATGATTTCTGGCCCTTAAGATAGCCTCGCTGCCTCCCCAAAATTGCAAGCATCTTTTCTTCTAAAACCTCCCAGATTGAACTGCTGCAATGAAATAGGATTTAGAAAAGTACTTTGGAAGGTCAACATCATCTTGCAAATGTAAACAGTATTTTTATCATAAGCACATTTCATGAACAGGTAGTTCAATTCATTTTCAAGAATTTTATTTCTTTACAAAAACAGGCATATTTGGCCCAAGGGCCATAACTTGCAGACCCCTGATCCAGTTATCCTAAAGATGCTGAAAGCCATGGCCATCCCATTATCCATTGGGTAAGGCACTCAGTTTCCTTATCTTTAAAATGAGAATAACATGGACCTTAATTGAAGTCTGAGGAGTAAATAAATTAATACACAGAAAGTAAACGATAGTATCTGGCACACATTATACTCTATATTATTATATCAGTGCAGTGAGGCCTGGGCCTGCTGATCTCTCAACCTCACCAGAAAAGGCATTCATTAGGCCACCCCCTGCCCAGGCCGGCTCCCCATCTGTGCACTCTCCTCACTCTGTTCACGACCTTCCCCAACGGGCTGGCTTGATCCTTTGGCTTCAGAAAGTCTGAGACATCCCATTTCCACACACACAAACATTAAAACTCTAGCAATCTGACCTAAAGTGCAACAAAGCAAACCTCGACCATTAGAAAAATACCACTGTATGGCCTGGGGAAAAACCATTCATGGCCACCATTTTGATATTAAAACTGGTGACAGAGCCACCCACCCGCTCCATCAGGTGGGTCACAAACCCATCACAGCAAAGTAGGTTGGTGAACACACATAATGCTTCGGGGCAGGGGGTGGATTGTTTAAGGCCCTGTCTACAGGCTGATGGCTATTTTTATTTGTTTTTGACAAAGCTGGAGGCCAACCAACATTGGCTCTGGAGTGCTGACCTGAGGCTGGCATTTGCTCCAAGGCAAGTGTGGTGGCTGAAATGATGACTTTGGAAATTGCTTCAGGTGCTATCAACTATGCAACAGAGCTGTCAGCCAAACACAGTCAGCTGCTGAGGCACGAGACCAGGCAGAAGCACATTGGGAGGGAGGAAATAATATTCTGCAGTGTCACCACGGATAAAGCACAGGAGGCTTCTCACTGAAACCTCATAGCCCTGTGCAGGAGAGGCCACCGTCTCCTGCTCACAATGAGGAAACCGAGGCTCAGACAGGCCCCCACAATCTAATTTTGAAGCAGAAAGCTATCTGAGATAAATGAAAGTACCTCTATTGTCTGGACTTTAAAAAAACAAGCACAATGAGAGGCAATATGTGTAATGCAGGATCCTCAACTAGGGAGGCTACTGTGCTCCCTGGGGACATACGGCAATGTCTGCCGACATGTTTGGTTGTCATAACCTGATCAGTGCTACTGGCATCTAGTGGGCAGAGGTCAGGGATGCCGCTCAACATCCTGCGAAGCTTCCAGGACAGCCTCCATCACAAAGAATTATAAGGCCCCAAACGTCAATAGTTCGCAGTTGGGAAACCCTGGTAGACCAGAGCCATTCTCCCAGGCTTTGGGTCTGGAATCTACTACTTATGACCTGTGTAATCGTGGGAAAGTTGCTTCGATATTCTGCCTCATAGAGCATGTGTCCAGGTTTCAGCACTGGGTCTGGCTTGCAGTGAAGAGCTTTAGCTGAGGCGTCTCTCTGCAAGGAAGCCATTATAAGAGCCCTAGTACGGGGCCATCAGGCTAGGGCCCTAGCATTAACCAGTCTTTAAATCCCTTACCTCTCTTTTCCTTTTTATAATAGGGTGGGTAACTGCAGAGAGGTGATGAGCTAACAGAAGTGAAGGCCTCATTACTATCACGACACAAGTAAGAAAGAAAGGACATTGCCTAGCCTTGTATAGGCTGGTAACTTTGAATTCATCTTTGGGCTTCCAGATAAATGGAACCATGGAAATGTCTCAGGTCACCTGTCCCCTCAGTACTCCTGGGATGACCACTTTGGTGAGGCCAGGGGTTAGCCTAACTAGGGCCCAAGGGCTAAATCCAGTCTGCCATCTGCTTTCGTACCTCCCACAAGTAAATAATGGTTTTTATGTTTTTAATGCTTGAGAAAGAATTGTATTTTGTGACATGTGAAAATTACATGAAATTCAAATTTCAGTGTCCATTAAGTGTGACTGGAATATAGTCATGTCCATTTGATTATATGTTATCTATGGCTGCTGGTGCAGTAAACAGCAGAACTGAGTAGTTGTGACAGAAACCATATGGCCATAAAGCTGAAAATATATACTATCTGTCCCTTTATGAAATCCGTTTGTCAACTTTGAGTTAGGCAGCAGTTTTCAACCCCAACTGTACATTTCAACCCATGAGAAGCTTTAAAAAATACTGATGCCCAGGCCCCACCTGGACTAGTTAATAAGCATGACTAGGGGTGAGGGTTTGAGGGGCACCCGGACATTTACATTTTTCAAAAGCCCTCTCCCAGTGCCCCCCCACTAGGAAATTCTAATGTACAGGCAGGGGTGCAAAACACATATAGATCCACGACCAGCATTTCAACATGGACAGTTGGCCTTGACTCTGAGCAGAATTCCCATGGCCGTAATGTCACTCATAATGGGGCATTGTGGAACTCACTTAAGACCAGATTCTTCCACCTTCCCTTCCCCAATTTTATTTCATCCAATCCAACTCAAGTCTCTTCTAAGAAGCCCTTCTCCAGCGACTCTCACCCACATGCATTTCTCTATTCTCTGAGCTCTGGCCCTGTTTGCACACCAAGGGAAGCAGGTCAGCATTTAATTCTGGCTCCTTAGAAGTTAGTCAAGCCTTTGAGAAAGGATCCCAAATGTCTCTTGACTCCACCACAGATCTCTTTCACAAAGGAACTCTGTCATTACTGCTATCAGCTGTGCAAACAAAGTTTGTGCTGACCTGGGACAGCGCTCGAGGCCAGCACCTCCTGAGCACTGGGCATCTGGCACATGCTGGGTTCCAGTGCTAGATAGACAGTCTCAAGACCCCTGGAAAGGCCTATTAGTATTAGTCCCATTGAAAGATGAGGAAACTGAGGTTCAAAGGGTTGATGACATTTGCTCAAGGTTGCACAGCTCAGTAGCAGAGTATGGGGCTGTCTAACTCTCATCTTTTTAGCAATTCCAGGCTAAGAGAGGGACCTTGCAGTGACCAAATAAAGCATCTTCAAATTATTATAAATATGGTAACCACATGGCCTAGACCTGCAGGGACAATTCCATTTTCTTGCAAGTTTATTCTTCTGGATTAAAGTGGTTTGTGAAAGATATTCTTTTGGATTAATGTGTACACTTAAATGTGATTCAAGATGTATATGTTAAACTTCTGATGTGAATAGCTTTATAGATCAGAAAAAAGTATCCTTCATAGGCCACGCGGCTTGCTTTGGGTATACTCCAGTACTTGAGTGTTTTTGCCAGAAGAGTTAGACCAGGGCTCCAAATGTGGAAGAAATGTGACCTCTGTGTTCAACAAAAGTCTGAGTACACAAGACGGACTGTGATCCAAGCCTGGCCCCCTGCCCTTTTGCTCACACACAACCTAATCACTCCCAGGAGGATCCTCCAAAGACTCTGTTAGTCTCCTCTGCAAAAGGACCAAACAAATACAAGATCAGCCTCCCTCCTGTCTGGCTGGTCACATGTCTGGAACATGTCTCTAATCTATTTTGAATCTCCCATCAAAGGAATTAAACAACTGCTAAGGCCCTTCCAGCTCCAATAGTCCTCACTCCCTGGCATGCTCATTAGCTGCACTACTTTTCTGTCCAGTCTTTTAATCTTCTGACTAGTCTAACATTAGGAAAGACCTCTTAGTTTTGAAGTTGTGCTCTCAAAGTGGTAGAAACTGGCTGCCTACAGAGAGCCTTTTGGGCAACAGCCTGAGTGAGAATCCCAGTTATGCCTAGCCCTGAGAGTCTCAGTTTCCTCGTCTATAAAACGGGGATGACAGCCCCCACTTAAGCAGCCCCTGGTGGTGTTGCAAAGATGGCATGAGATCATACCTACAAAGCGGTCAGTCTGGCATACTGAAAGTACCTCATGAACGGTAACAGTTATCACTATTGCACCGCATAGGCCTTGAATTTGAATTATTGAGAAAACACCCAGCTCTCCAACTGGACCAAGAGTTCCTAGAAGGAGAGGTATGTCTCCCAAACATTTGTGTGCCTTCCTGCACCCAGATGCAGGCCTCACCCATGGGAGGCGTACGGGAACTATTTATGGACCGGGTAAAGATATCCAGAGAAAAGAGCAAAAGATGGGGGCAGACTTAGCTACAAAGCTGTCTTTCACAGTGCTAGTTATTAGAAAAAAAGGAAAAGAAAAGAAAAAGAAAAAAGAAAAAATGAAAAGCCCACATATTTGCTATCTATAGTGGATTATTTATACATTTTAAGGTGTATCCATTTAAAGGAACCCAAGAGACCTAGTAAAAAGCATGTTAAAGAAAAGTTGGCCAATGTTTTCTGTAAAGAACCAGAGAGTAAATACTTTAGGCTTTATGGCTCAGGCAGACTCTGTCCCACTACTTAACTCTGCCCTTGAAGCCTGAAAGCAGCCATAGAAAATAGATAAACAATGAGCGTGGCTATTTTCCAATAAAACTTTATTTGTGAACAAAGTTAAATTTCACGTAATTTTCACGCCACTGATTAGTATTTTTTTTAATCTTTTAACCATCTAAAAGTTAAAAAGCCCTTTTTTGCCTGCAAATCATACAAAAAAATGGGCTGTGGGTCACAGTCCGCTGAGCCCACTGGCAGAAAGTTTAATGTCATTTAATATCAATTCAAAAAGCAAGTTACAATACAATATGTTCTGAATGCTTCAAATTCATAAATTAGAACATAACTACATGGGGGGAAAAGGCTGCTAATGAAACTGTTAATAAAGATCATGGGGGTGCAGTTAGGGGTGATTTTTGTTCCTCCTTTCTGCTTATCTATAATTTTCTAAATTTTCAAAAGCATTATTATATGAATTATTGAGAAAACATCACTTTAGTAATTTTTAAAAATGCAATAAAATGAAGATAAAAAAAAAAGTCTAGCAGGTGGGGCTGAGAAGCGCTCAAGCACAGAAATGCCTACACTAACCTGCTCAGAAAATAACCTTAAATGTGATTCTTGCTCAGGTGCACGTTGATTCGCTCCGGACTTCATAATCACTAGGTGTCAGAGGCTTGCCTTCCCACGACCATTACCTTTGTCAAGGATAAGGGGAGGAAGAGGAGGAAAGCGTGGCCTTCCGCCAACCCGTCAACCTTGCGGCACCTGTGTGTTCCTGCGCGCCCTTCTCCAACCAACTGCCAAATCGAGCCTTCTCCTCCACTGCCAAGGCCAGATAGTGTTTATGAAAGTCAGGCTCCGTCTCCCCACCAGATAAACTGAAGTTTGCATTTCTTTGGGTAGAGGCAAGGAAGAGGGGGTGGTGCTAAGAGGACACACAGCTTAACTTCACAAGGGGGCCGGGAAGTGGAGAGGGCGCTGCATAAGTTTGTAAAAGATAACTGAACAGTCATTAAAACTGCAAGCTTACTTACTTTACTTTGCGATCAAGGAAACAGACCTTGCGCTTGTCAGGACTCATGTTGACCGCCCCGCGGACCAATCCCACCGGGCTCCGGCTGGGATGCAGGACGTGCAACCCCCTAACTCCCTGAAGCAAACCCTGGTCCCGGGGCCCAACCAGGAAGCCAGGTCGCGACCCGGAGGCGGAGGCGCGATTCTAGAGCGCCTCTTGGGAAGTTTTGTGCAGCAGCCTGCAAACACCAAACTTGGCGCTGCGCTTCCTCCATGCCGAAATGCCTCCTGCGCGCCAAGTGTCCTGGGCGGGCACGCCCCCGCCCCCACGTGGAGCCTTCCTCCACGGAGGGTCCCGCCTCCTGTACCTAGACTGGATCGGGACGCAGCCAACTTCCCCGCCCCGTCCCCGCCCCGTCCCCGCGCCGACCCACCAATTGCAGAGCCGCCGCTGATCTGGGGCGCCAGGCGGGGCCCGAGACTTAAAAAAACCTCTTGGCTACTTTCCTCCCAGCTCCCCAAACTGCAGTAGAAGAGTTTGGGGAGGTCCGCCTCCTACAGGCCCCTGCAAGAACCTCGCAAGCATTTAATGAGCTTGAATACACACACAATAGGGGAGTGTTGGACAATATGGGTTATTTAAAATGAGCCAGCTGTCTCCACGGTGCCTGGTAAAAGGGCCCCGTAGCAAGTCAACTTCTGTCTTCCAAGTTCCTGTTCTTGCTTATTCTTTCTATCGCCTCTGCTTCCAGGGACATGTTTGCTCCATGTCCTCTTCCCCCAGTGAGCTTCTAGCACATACTTTGAACCACCTAAGTCCCCTACTAAAGTGAGGGCCTCCTAGACAGGAAACGACCCCACGCAACCTGTGACCCTAAATAAGCTTCTTTCTGGGGAGACTAACATTTACCGAGTGCTCTTTTGTGCCTTTGTCTTATTTAATCTTCTCAGCAATCTTATTTTTTTCCCCCATAATGCAGATAAGGAACAATGACAGACTGTGACCTAGATATGTATGTTGCCCAAGGTGACAGAGCAGTGACCTAAACCCAAGCAAACTGATTTTAGTTAGAATAAACGAATGCTTCTCCAAGTAGTTATAATAAAGAAGATACAAAACACTGCCTAGAAAACACTGCAATAATAAATGTAGCCTACTTTACAACAAACAAAAAATAATGTAAATGTTTACAAATGATTCCCTTCAAAAGGCATACCTGGGCCACACCTCCAAGGAGGCACCATCTAAGGGGCCAGAACAGGAACAGTGATTTTCCCCTGGAGCAGTATAAGCAGCCCTGCTTGAGGGCACTGGTTAGCTGTGCTCTAACAGCATATTAAATAATGCTCCAATAATAGGTTTTAAAAAAAATAAAACAGGTAAACAAATTTCTCAGCTCTTCAGAGTTCCTGGAAGGTTCTTTGTGACTATCTTCATTCCCTCCAAAAAAAGAAAGCCACCTTAAGCTGATTTTTCAAAAAATTTCAAACGAAAACCAATAAAGTATTCATCCCCCAAATGACCAAAATTTAAATGTAACTACCCCAAAATAGAAAAAAAAAAAAATTAAAATCGGGAAATGAAGGGTTTCAAAATACCCTACCCTATGCAAAATCAGGGGTCATGCAGGAGAGAACTCCCACCAGTTTACTTACATTGCTCTAGATTTTTATTCTCTATTACCAAAACCCCAACACTTGTTGAACACTGTGTGAATATAACCTTTAACTTCTCTGCTAATACAGCCTTAGAGACATGCTAACACACTTAACTTTACCCAGGGCTCTCATGAACGGGATTCCACTTAGATGGTTGGTCTTTCATGTCATCAGAATGATGACAATTTGGGATTTTTCTGCCTGCATTATTAGGGAATAAAAGACGAGGACAACATCACTTTTATACGAACATCAATACTTGTGATTTTCAACGAAATAGTTCAAACTTGGCAGTACTTGTAGTCTTGTGCTATAAACTCTTCTCCTCAGACTTATCAGAGGCTAAATTTAACCTGTTGGTATTGCAGAGGGAAAACCTAAGTCAATGACAACACACACACACACACACACAACACACACACACACACCTACACGATTAACAAGAAAATGCACGTGCAAGTGACTAGCAATATGGTGGAAAGACCTGAGCAATGACTGACCTCAGGCCTGTCCCTACTTGCTGTGTGACCTTGAGCAAACCCCTTCTCTCCACTTCCTCTTCTGTAAAATCATCCACCTATAATGTGCTTTTGAGGCAGGTTAGCCTAGGGAAGTTCCCCCTCCCCTCCAGGATGGGGCTCCAGAATTTTTCCTTGGTCCCTTACTAAGCCCTCTCCCAGTTTTGATTGGGAGCCTGAGACTCAGGCTGGAGAAACAAGCCAAGACCTGGGAGACAAGATAGATGGATGGCCTTGGGCGCCCCCTCCCTCCAGGGTAAGGCTCCAGAGTCCTTCCCTTGTCCTTTGTTCAGCTTTGGCTAATTATAACATCACCTACATTGCCAATCTCACGTCTCCACCCCCACCCCAAGAAAACAAAAGCCCGTAATCCAAACAGCTAGGGTGACTCTCAGAGCTTGCCCACACTTTTTTTAAGTGAGTACTTTCGCTTTAATAAAACTTCCTGCTTGCCGTTTGTCCTGTCCTTGAATTCTTTTCCACAGCTTAAGACAAGAATCTGGTCACCAGAGATCCAGGTCAGGTCCCTCTTTGGACTCCTGCCCTGTTGACCTCTCCCTCATCACTTTCATTAAAAGAATAAAATAATCCCTTTCAATATATGATGAGGAAAATGTTACATTAAGTACAGAGGAGTGAATGATTTTTCTAAAACAGCAGGCTGATGATTAAGGGGAAGGGGAAAAATAAGAATGTTTAGTCACTCCCCACCTTGTATTAATTTAATAGCCGACGTCCCCCAAACCTCAATATCCATTCCACAAATAGAACAATGAAAAGACAGGGATCCTTTTTATCCCAGGCTCCCATAAAACATCTTGAGGGCTTAAAAGATTTGAAAATGGGGTTTCTGCTAGCCTCTTCCTAAATTAATATATGAATAAATAAATAACACATTTTAGAACAATCTATGGCATTCTATTTAGGGACAAATAAAAATATTTATAGACAATTTAAAGTGTTATGACCTGCTCACTACTCAGAGCTGATAAGAAAAGGTGCAGATGGCAACCATGAACAGGAAGGGACTGGGGAAGAAGCACCCACTGCAGGCCCGCCCAGGATGCCACTGGGGACAGGGAGGGTGATGCGAGGTCCCAGGTGTTCATTTGCTTTCTGGTGTGCTTTCACTCCCAGTCAGGGCCCCCTCCTTCATGTCCAGACCTCACAGACCTTCACTTGCCTTCCCAGAATCTGAGGTCTGTGTTGCCAAACCTCTCATAAATTCAACACCCCCAGAGTGGAAGTGAGCAGTTTGGGAAATGGCAGGAAAAAGAGCCAGCGACTGTGTGCTGGTTTGTATTTTATCCTTGTATAAATCCCTCTTCCTCCTCTGTGAATACAAACTACCATACCTTAAAAGTATATGTCTCGAGGGGTTTGGGGAAAGACATGGCCACAGGTGAGAACTCTGGGAGATGCCCATTCAACGAATAGCAACCGGGGGCCGTCTACTCCAGTCACTTCATTCCATGTGCTCTCAACATGCTTCTGAGGTAGGCACTATATTATCCTGCTTCAATAGAGAAGGAAATTGCAGCTCAGCAAGGTCATGGGACTGCTCTGAGATGTAAACCCAGACACGTATGACTGTGGGTCCTGGGCCTCTTTTATGGCACTGTGCTTTGCACTTAATGACAATGACTGCAGGGTAGACACTGCTTTAAGTGCTGTGCTCATAGCAACTCAATTAAGCCTGACACTGGCCCTGTGAGGTAGATGCTAGTGTGGCCTCATTATAGACAGCTTGGGCACAGGTCATGTGATGGCTGAGTGTAGGAGTCAGCAGGCCAGTCCTCAGCTGCCAGCCTCCAGCATGACTGTGGTTATCCGCTCCATCATTCTCTCTACGAAAGAAAATGCTTTTGGCTTGTGGCTTCTCAGACCTCTACCCTGACCTCCCCAAGGGCAGGGGACGGGTCTCACCATCTACACATTTATAGTACCAACTGCAGTGCCTAGTACCCAGGGTTGCAGTAAATGCTCCCAAGAGAATGAATCGAGGGGACAAACCTCAGTTTCTCTGCTTGACCATTTCATCTCTTAACTTGTCCTTAAACTTGCCTGGAACCCAAACCATCTGCAGTAATCGGCCAAGAGAAAATAGTTATAAATTAATAAGCTTTTTCCAATTTTCCAGCCACTCTCTTCCTTTATCTCCTACCCCCCAGCTGCTACCTATTCAACTACAAATGAACATAAGCAGAGACTGTAAGGGCCACAAATGACCTTGGAGCAGCCAGTCCAGCCAAGAGAGGGTAGGTAATGTCCCCAAGATCACACAGCTGAATGGTTCCCCATAAATTGCCCTGTCTCCTAACTCTTCCCACTAATGGAAAGAACAAGTTAGAAAGTTAATGGAGGTGCCTTTGTTGGAGCCCAGATCAGCTGGCAACATCAACACTGGGAGTTCACAGACCACTTTTTTTCCCCCACAGACCACTTTCTAATCTGTATCTGCTGAGGGTCTGAGTTCAAATGGCACTCTGGGTCTATGGTGATTTTGCTGGGAGACCTCGGACGGACCCCTGAACCTCTCAGCTTCTTATCTAGGAAGTGAGATGACCGGTTCACTACCCACCCCCCAGTATTTTTTAACAATGTTTTATTATTAAACATTGTTAAAACTTGTTATAACAAAATTTACAGTAGAAGGTTAGAAAACACAGAAGAAAACTTAAATTATTTATAATCGTGCCTCATAAAGACAATGGTTATTAATTATTTGGAGACATTCCTCCAGTCTCCCAGCCACATCCACACATTTGTTAAGGGCAAGCATTTTTTTGTGCTTGCTATGTGCCGGGAATGTTCTAAGTATGTTACATACAGGTCCAAAATCCCTTATCCAAAACTTCCAAGGCCTGATGTGCTTTGGAACTGGGGAATTTGGGGGGGAGGGTAGGTATAGCTTTATGTTATACATTTTCAGGTTAATATTTCAGTAGCAAATTCACACAAAAAATGGAATAAATAAAGATTATGAATAACTTTGCAACTATTCCAGGCAAGTTTGCTGCTAAATGAGTTCACCATCAATTTATAAACTTGAGTTTCATAACTTTAAATTTCAGGACTGAGTTGTGGAATCCTGAACCTGTCTCACCCCACTTCAGTCCACACATGCACCTCACAGGGCAGAACTATTAGGGTAACAAACTTGTAAGGGGCAGCTCTGAACTTGGTATCACCCCAGGCCCATTATGCCCTAACTACACTGCTGCTCATTAAACAAAATAAGATAACCCTGTAACCTTCATTTCTTAGTATGTGAGCATCTATTTTGCCACATTATGTCATGTTCTCATCAGCTCTATTTCTAAGGGTTGCATGGGAATTCTAACCTGTGGGAACTGTTTCCAAGTCCAAGAAAAGGCCAAGTCCCACCTGCTGGCCTGAGATGAACCCAAAAGGGAAGAGAATGATGGCAGGGAAGGCACAGGGTGGCGGGGAGGAGGGCTGAACAGACAGCACAAAGGCATTGGTTCTATAATCTTAGCCAGCTCTTATCAGGAGGGAGGATGGAAAGGAACGGGGAGATTACACAACTGTATTAAAGACAGAAGAAAAATTCAAAATAGTTTAACCCCAGAACTAGTCTACAAAGTCACAAGATGTATGCAAAAAGAATTTTATGAAAACAAAAATTCTACTGCTGATATAGAGCAGCAACAAAATGCCTACTCATTTGTTCATTCATGCATCTATTTATTTACTCACTCATCCATTTCGCCTATCCACTTCCAGACTCATTCATCAAGTGTTTTGCGTGCCCCAGAAACACAGAATTTTGTCTTTGGCGAGTCTGGGTTGCTCATTTCATTCATGCATTTGGCAAATATTTATCCAAAATCTGCCATGAAACCACATTAGGTAGTAGGGAAAAGTGGAGACCCCATAAACATGGCCCTGTTTTCATGGAGCCTACAGTCCAGTGCAGGAGACGGGTAAGAGCCAAGTAAACAAATAAGGAAATTAAAGACATAATCTCAAGGAGTGATTAAGTATTGTGAAAACACATCAAAAGGGATGGATCAAGAAACTGGGGCATGAGGGGAATACTTTAAAGGTAGCGGGGCAGGGAAGGCCCTCAGAGGGGATGACTTTGGTGGGCCAAGAGCTGGAGGTGGAGGCAGGACCAGCTACAGAATTTACCGGGCTCAGTACAAAAAGGGGAGCCCCTTGTTCAAAAGTTATTAAGAATCTCAAGAGGATGACAGTCGAGCACACAACCAAGTGCATAAGGCCCTGGGTAACTGCATAGGTCACACGCTGTGGAGCAGGCCCTGGCGGCAAGTCTAGGGCATAGGTTAAGAGGGAGCATTCCAGTTCAGAGGTCATAGCAAGGACAAAGGCCCAGAATGAAGCTGCAACTGTGAGTATTCTGGGATGGGAGGGCACAGGGAGAAGAAAAAGGTCCCTTTGCAGACGGCTTCAAAAAGAACTTCCTCCCAAACCACAACATTAAACATGAGCATTTTCTATCCCTGGCCTAGCCACTCTCCCAGGTGGTGCATGGCAAGAAGAGGCCAGGGTGGGCCACAGGGTGGACCTCAGGGTGGCACAGAGGCCAAGTGGTAACTGAGGAAACTACAGGAAGCAGGAAAGATCCACAGACATACATCCCTTCTTTGCTTAAAGATCCACAGACATACATCCCTTCTTTCCTTTGGTTTCCATGTGAGTGAGCGCAAAGCCCTGGAATAAACTCCCCAAGCCTGTTTTATATCTGAAAACTAGGAGAGGAGTTAGTGCAGGGCTGGAAGGACTAGCCCAAACCCCTACTCTCTTCTGTTTTGCAGAAACTGGGCCCAAAAGATTAGGAGATTTGCCTGGGGATCCAGACTATTGAGCAGCTTATCAGGGAAAAATATGATAATAATAAAGAGAACTTTCTAGAACTACAGGGACTTTTTGTCATCATGTTTGCTTTCTTATATCAGGCTTCGTTTCCTCAATGCTCCAGCTAGTTGCAGGCAGCACACCAGCCTTCTCACCTGGCACTCAGTAACTCACATCCAAAACTGGCCTGAGCATTTGACCTGAGGGGCCCCAGGAATGGGTGTCACTACCCTGTATAAGAGAAGCAGCCAGGCAGTGGCCCTCCACAAAGCAACACTCTGGAGGGTTTTTTTTGGGTGGGGGTAGGGGTCCCCCTGAACATCCATTCAGAGAGCTGGCCCAAGGCCCTACCAGTGGTGTGAGCAGAAGGGTCAACAGAAAAATGGTTACTGAGGTCCCCAAAGGTGCCAAAACACCAAAACTGAAAACTCTACAACAGGAAAACAAAACACTCAGCCTCGTTTTGATATATTGTTTGAAACTGGCTGGAACACACAGGTTTTGAAGTCATTTTTTTTATGTAGCCGAGTCCCAAAGACAGCAGCACTAGGACAAGTGTCTAAGCCTTGACTCTCCAAAGATACATCCACATAAGAGTCTCACTCATTAGAAAAAAGGAACAAGGAGGCCCCCAATGCCGAGACTCTGGGGGCTGGAAATACTCCTCATGGAAATGCCAGTATCTTGGGAGGCACCAGCAGAACTACCCAAGTTGCCCCGGATGCGAAAATTCTAAATTCCCAACTTTGAAAAACACATCGACTTGGAACAAAAGAATTGTGTATACAGTGAGTTTTGTGACCAGTGGTCACACCTCAGGGGGCTGGGCCAGCCTCCTCATGCTACAGATGAGGCACTGGAGGCTGAGAGAGGGTTAGGGACCCGCCCGAGGTCACAAAGCACAGAGGTCCTCTCTGTGCCCATCACCAACCTTTGTATCTCCCACTACCCCACAGTGTGCCTGCGTCTCAATGTTTGGTGCCTCCGGTTTACGGAAAGAGATACCTCTGTCCACCCACCCCCTTTTGCTGGGACAAGGTACAATAAATGATTTACCTAAATTATATGTAAGTTTCTATGCAATGAAGATACATGGGCAGAAAATTCACTAAATATTCAGCTCACGGCGATGCAGACAGGCTCTCAGTGAAATATCTCTTGCCTTCATAAATTCACCAGCTCAACAAAGCTGTGGTTTAAGCCCAAAACAACAGACCTCTCAAAATGGTGATGGAAGACAGTGAGTAGAAAGTTGGGAGACTAGCTGCCTCCCACCCATATTTTAACCTTTTATTGAAGGCTTTATTCTCTTGCTAAGTACCTTAGAAATGGTAGTTCATTTACTCCTTACAACTTTCTGAGATGAGAATAATAATAATGATGATGTATTGGCTTGATAAATTCTTAATCAGCACCAGCAGAAATAATTCGCACAGTTGGTTCCTCCTTACCCATTAGGGCTGGGTCTGCATTAATACAGTAACCAGCAGCCACATGAGACTTTAATTTTAATTTAAGTTAATTAAAATTAAATTTTTTAATTCAGTTCTTCAGTCACACCAGCCACAATTCGATCTTAATAATCACATGTGACTAGTGACTTCCATATTAGATGCACAGTTCTAGAATATTTCATTCTAGAACATTCCATCATGGCAGAAATTTGCTCCGGTCTAGTTTGAAAGTTGCCTCTTCCAAGGGCTCTTCCCTCACCCCACCTGTCTTTCTAAAATAGATCCCCTCAGGTATTCCCTCTCCTGTACCCTGTTTCCTTCTTGGCATTGGACACACTTAGAAACTATGTTATCAGCTTACTTGTTTATTTGTACATTTCCCATCTCAGAGCTAGGACTATCTGTCTTGTTTCCTGCTGAAACTATTGTGATAAAAGTATCTTACCATCCCTCTTCGATACCAGTTAACAACCCCTGACTGGACATCCACTTCTAAGAATCTCTGATGTTCGCCAGTTTCGGTGACTGGGTTCAATAAACTGGTTTTCTCTAATCCCCTGCTGAAATTGCCACATCGAGGGAAAGAATGGGGTTTGGAGGGGAAAGAATGTTGAAGATTACTGGAGAGGGCACACTAAGGCATAGTGGAACCTGGGTTCTGCAGTCTAACGGGCATGGCCTTCAAACTTGGCTCTGCCACTTCCTAACTGCGTGTGATCTTGCTGCTTCACTTCTCTGAGCCTTGGTTTTCTCATTTGTAAAATGGGAATCTGCCCCTAGCCTTGTACCATTGTTAGAAGGGATAACTGGGCAATTTATACAAACTGTAGGTAGAAGGGGGGTGAGGAAGCTCTAAGTAAATTCGAGTGGTGGGTGCTGGTGGCCAAAGGACAAGCCCAGGAAAGGCGCTGGGGAGGAATCTACTGCTTATTAAGCACCTACTATGCACCAAACTGTGCATACTTTACAAACATTATCCTATCTAATCCCTTCAACATTTCGAAGATGAAAGATAAGAGACTGGGAGAGGTAAGGTGCCATGCCCGAGGTCACACAGTAGGGGGTGGCAGAGCCAAGGGCTAAACCCAACTCTGGGTTCTGACTCTAAAGACTATATGCTCTTTGTACCAGACCCTGAGGCCTTCTCTTCCGTTAATCGTTCCAGAAGCTCAAAATAGTCTTCCCAGAAGATCATCAGCATAGGGAACCCTTGTGTGTGTTTTTTTTTTTTTTCTCTATCTCCTACTTCCAGTCATGGAATAGATGGAAGAGAGCCTGTCTCTTTCCCCAGGTTTTTCATTTTGGTAGAGTGAGCACAAGAGCTGCTTAAAAGAATAGCCAGCAAGATTCCACCCCCAGGGAAGACAAACTGGAAGGAGGAAAGAACACTGGAAGGGAGCAGAGTTCTCCATGGCTGGCAAAGTTATAGTTGGTGCCTCTTTTCTTCTCTCTGTTTTCTCCTATGTTTCCCAAGTTGTTTTTTTTTCCTGGACCTACTGTATTCCATGTGTAATTTGGGAGTGGAGGTGGCAAAGCCTGATAACAAACAAAAAAGCCACCACCTGCGTGCCTGGGATAGACACATCCACCTGTAACGGACCTATAGGTATTTGTTTCCAACAATCAAATTGACAAATATGGCTACAGTATTTGAGCTTCTGCTCTTTAGACATCACTGAGGAAAGGCATACTTTTCAGTTGTTACCTACCTGTTGAATGCATGAATGAATAAACGAACGAACAAATAAACAAACAAACGAATGTCTCTTTAGGAGGCTAGGAAACCATCCCACCCTCCGTGCTCCCATCATCCCTTGTGGCTCTTGCCGGCCTTAGCTCATTTGGCTTAAGTTAGTTACATGCAAGGTCATCTTCCCCGACTAGGGATCTTGTACAAGAGTGTACATCTTTCCCTGGCAATGGACCCTGTCCATGCAATAGATACTCAATAAATGATTTTGATAACAGAAAAGGAAAGAAGGGAAGGGTAATGTCTCCTGTCTTTCAAATAGTCACCTTGAAAGTGTTGGCATCAGTGGATGGCTTGACTGTGCGGAAAAGGGTGAGACCCTACCCCAATGCTGCTCTTCCCTCCTGGTTACAAGGACAAAGGGCACATTACCTTATAGTGGGGGCAGGGGTCTCGGAGTCGCCTGATGTCAGAGCAGCCTCCAGGGACAGGGCTCCCAGGCTGGCCCGGCTGCCCCTGCGGGAAGATTCTCCGAATGAGCCAGGGCCAGGGTCCTCATCAGAGGAGTTGTCATCAAAGGAGCCCAGGATGAAGTTGGTCATCAGCTGCCTCTTGATGTGTGCCTGCTTCTTGTCTTCTGCAGAAAGGGGTCTGGCTCGCTGGCCCTGGGACCTGGCTGGTGAGGACAGACCACTGGTATCCAGAGCCTCAAGGCCTTGGGTCCCTGTTCCATTGGCTGGGGAGTCATCACTGGAGGGAACAGAATTTCTTGGGGGATTCCGATGTAGGGGTGGTTTGGAGGTTCTTTGCTGACAAGCGTCTTTGGGACCTTTGTGAGAGGCCAGCTCAGCCTGGTTAGGAGTCTCTGGCAGAGAGCTGCTGTCGCCATTTTTCTGCAGTGGCTCTTCTGAGCTGTCGGAGGCTGGAAAGGGCTCCTGACTTGGGACGAAGTTTGCCTCTGATTTCTCTCTGACTGCCTTGATGTCCGTCATTTTCCCCCAGATTTTTAACAAGGAAAAGGTGAGGTAAGAGAATATCAGACAAGATAAAAAAACCAGGATCATTCAAAAACCTGTAGGGAGGAAAAAAAGAGGCAATTTAGTGACTACATAACTGAGTTATTTCTCTCTTAAAGGAGCTGGAGAGGGGCAGTTGAGATTCTATGTATTAGGCCAAGAGAGCCAGAGGGGAGAAGCATTGAACAGAGAGTGGAGAAGGGATTCTCCTCTTGGCTCTGCCTATATAATGTGTTGTGGTCTCGGGAAAATTCCTTAACCCCTCTGAATCTCAGTTTCTCATCTCTAATTTACGTATACTAATTCATGTTCACTGTAAATCATAAACATGCATGTGAGAAAGATCTAAATGAAATGTCTGTTAAAGGACTCTGTTATAGCATCAAAATATCCAAAAAATAGAAACAATCCAAATGTCCATTAATTGATGAATGGATAAAGTGTGGTACATCCATATAATGGAATATTATTAAGCCATAAAAAAAGAATGACACACTGATACATGTTACATGCATGAATCTCAAAAACACTATGCTGAGTGAAAGAAGCCAGTCACAAAAGATTTCATGTGTATGATATGCCCAGAACTGACAAATTCATTGAGATAGAAGATTAGTGGTTGCCTAAGGCCTGTGAGATAGGGGTGAGAGCTAAAGGGTACAGGTTATCTGTTTGGAGTGTTGAAAATGTTCTAAAATTGATTGTGCTGATGGTTGCACAACTCTATGAATACACTAAACACCGCTGAATTGTACACTTAACACGAGGGCATTGTATGGTGTATGAATAAAGCTGTTATCCAAAAGAAAGACTTCGCTATATTCGAATTTGTAGATATAAGGAGGCTATTGCTTCTGTCATCATCATCTTCATCACCATCATCACTGTATTATTATCATAATCGTCATCATGGTCCTGGAAGGAGGAAGGGCACCTCGCCTTATTTTCTTCATTGCGCTAGTACACCTGACGTGAGGTATGCTTAAACCAGAATGAATGCTCAACAAGACCAAGGGGATGCTGTTCTATTCCAGGGTCTAGAACAGTGCCTGGTATAAAGTGCAAGCTTAAGAATTTTGTTAAATAAAAGAATCCAGATTCATTTCTATTCTGATTTCTAGCCCATGCCTCTTCCCACCACGCTAACTCTGCCCTATTAATAAGCAGATTGTTACTTGAAAGAAATATTGCTACAAAGCAAATAAACAAAAACACAACCTGAACATGCTGAAATTTCTAAATTAATTTGCCATAATCATATCCTAGAAGCATTAAAAAAGCAGGATCACAAAGCTTAAGCATACCAATTTAGTATCTAAAAGGTTTTTTTCTCTTGCAGTTTCAACACAATGTTCTTAAAGGAAGAAGAACAGTTCTCAAGATTTCTCAGAACTTACACAGTGCACATGGTACACGCTTTGGGCAACAGAGTTCGCTGAAATGTTGTCAAAGGTATTTTCTAGGTAATACACAGTATCAGATGGATTTTTTTCTTTTAAGGTCATCAAGTTTCCTTTTAAAGAAATGTTAGGGTAATCCAATGTAATAAATCACATGAATAGAACAAAAGAAAAAAAAAACACGATCATTTCGATTGACAGAGAAAAAACATTCGACAAAATCCAGCACCCTTTCACGATGAACACACTCAGAAATCTAGGAACAGAAAGAAATGTCTATGTACTAATGCACATTTATAAAAACCCACAGTTAGTATACACTCAGCAGGGGCAGACTGCTTTCTCCCTAAGATCAGGAATAAGACCAGGGTGCCCACTTTCACCACTGCTATTCCACATTGCACTGAAAGTTCTAACCAGAGGAATTAGACAAGAAAAAGAAATAAAAGGCATCCAAATCAGAAAAGACAAAACTACCTTTATTCTCAGATGACATGATCCTTTAAATAGAAAACCCTAAAGAACCAACAACAAAAGAAACCTAATAGAGTTAATAAACAAATTAAGCAAAGTTGTAGGATATAAGGTCAACACACAAAATCCTACAATTGTGTTTCCATCCATCAGATATGAACAATCCAAAAAGGTAATTAAGAAAACAATTCCATTTACAATAGTATCCAAAAGAATAAAATACCTAGGAACAAATTAACCAAGGAGGTGAAACACTTACACATTGAAAATTACCAGAAATTGTTGAAAGAAATTAAAGACCTAAATAAATGGAAAGGCATCTCATGATATACTGCTGTTAAGATGCCATACTACCCAAAGCAATATATAGATTCTTATGGGACTACCAATTACACCAAATAGCCAAAACAATCTTTAAAAAGAACAAAGTTGGAGGACTCACAATTCCAATTTCAAAATTTACTACAAAACTACATACAGTCAAAACAGTGGTACTGGCATAAAGATAGGCATATAGACCAATGAAATAGAATTGAAAGTTCAAAAATAAACCCATACATGGCCAGTTGCTTTTTCACAAAGTATCAAGGTCATTCGATGGGGAAAGAACAGTCTCTTAAGCATATGGTTCTGAGACAACTGATCTCTCCATGCAAAAAAAAAAAAAAAAAAATGAAGTTGGACTCCTAACTCATACCATATACGAAAGTTAATTCAAAGTAGATCAATAACCTAAGTACAAGAGCTAAAAACATAGATCTCTTCAAAGAAAACAGGGGTAAATCTTCATGATCTTAGATTTGGAAGTGGATTCTTAGATATGATATCAAAAGCACGAGTAACAGAAGAAAAAATACATATTGAACTTATCAAAATTAAAAACTTTCGTACATCACAAGAGTATCAAGAAAGTGAAAAGCCAATATATAGAATGGGAGAAAATTTTTATAAACCAAATATCTGGTACTGGCCTAGTATCTAAAATATATTAAAAAAAACTCTTACCATTTAACAACAAAAAGACAAAACAACCCAATTTTAAAATAAGTAAAGGACTTGAATATTTCAACAAAGAAGATATACAAATGGCCAATAAATAGCTCATGAAAAGGGGCTCAACATCCTAATCATTATGGACATGCAAAGCAAAACAATATATCACTTTCACACCGGTAGGATGGCAACAATCAGAGTGATAGAGAGAGAGGGGGAGGGAGGGAGAGAGAGAGACAGGGAGAGAGGGAGACAGAGAGAGACAGAGAGAGAGAGAGGAGAGAAAGAGAGAGAGAGAATAAGTGTTGGTGAGGATGTAGAGAAACTGACCTCTTGTACAATACTGGTGGGAATGTAAATTGATACAGCTGCTGTAGAAAAGTCTGGTGATTCCTCAAAAATTTGAACATAGAATATGACCTAGTAATTTCACTCCTAGGTATATTCCAAAAGAACTAAAAACAGGGACAAAAAAAAAAAATAAGGTACACACGTATTCATAGCACCACTCCAACTTTCTGATGCCCAAGCCTTGCTCTTATCCCAAGGTTTCTCAGCCACAGCACTACTGACATTTGGGGCTGGAGACTTCCTTGTGGCGGGAGACTGTCCTGTGTACTGTGAGATGTTGAGCAGCATTTCTAGCCAATACCCACTAGACGCCCGTAGCACACTCCCCTCAGTTGTGACAGCCAAAAATGTCTGCAAACATTGCCAAATGTCCCTGGGGAGCAAAAGTGCCCTTAGTGAGAGCCACTCCTCTTAACTCCTACACCTCCTCCCTCCCTCCTACTTCTAGAAGGTGAGGTGGGAGCTTCTGGAGAAAGGGTCTATTTCTTGCTCACCTCTTGCACATAGTAAGTCCTAAAGAAAGGTTTAAAAAGCATCAGCAAGAAAGGTCAGAGTCCTGAAATTGCTGGCTCACACACGCCCTTGGAAAAATTTAAACTAGTAATTGGCAAATGGCATCATCGAAAATATTGCAAAGGCTATTCTGGCTTCCCCAGAAGCTCCAACAGATTAGAGTCCTACATCTTCTCCAGGCAGGAGGGCATGCCAGGGTAGAAGGGCCACTCGCCTCTCACACCCTCTGCTGGCCACACACAGGCCCAGCACTTTCACAACTCTGCAGCTGGCTCTCACTGAGCTCTCTGCCTAGGCCTCCTGGGCTGAGTTGGCCAGCAGGTACAGACTCCATCGTGGTGACATTAACAACACAGCGTGGAAATGGCCTGTTCACTAGTCCACTCAGGTCCTTGGGGACACGAACCAGCTGTCATTCATTTCTGGATTCTTGTAGCCAGCTTGGTGCTTAGTACATAGTAGGTGCTTAAAAGCTGTTTATCAAATGAATGATAAATCCATGCACATACACTGAGCACCAACTGATGGATTAAGGTGAGCTAGAATTTTGATTTTAGGGTCTAATTTCTGAAACTATATCAGGAATGCCAGGGGAACAAGCTGGGTGTCTCCGTGCAGTTGAGTGTCAAGCAGGACACCTTATACCAATGTGATCAATTTTAGACACATTTTAAATGTGCACATTTGAAATTGTGAGATATAAGAAATAATGAATGCATAAAATCGAAATGCTGGGCATCCCTCTGCCCCAGCAAGGCAAAAATATGCTACAATAATTTGAGACCTAGAAACCCCGAGAATGAATCTTTTTACATTGATTTCCACTGGAAAACCAATCAAACTAAGCAAGTTTTGTATTATGTAAGCTCTCTGGGAACTTGCTCATGAAATCCTGGCTGGCTGGGGGAAAGGATGGTTGACTAGGACAGTGGGTGGAAGGATGGATAGGTGGCGCCTGGAGAGGGGTTGAGCAGACAGGCAAATGGGCAAGATGGACACGGAAGAATGGTAGGTGAAGCTGCCTCGCTCTGCACTGGAAGCTCTAATGAATGGAGTGACGAGCAGTTCTCCCCAGTTTGGGCCCTCTCTCACTCTGCAAATCCTTGAAGATCTGGTGTCCTTCTGATAGAGGCCAGTCGATCTAACACCCCAAACCTACCTTGCAAGAGGTACTTCCACGAAATCCTCAGGGTCTTTCCCTCTTCAGAGTAATGACATGGAACAGCAAGATTACCACACGAGAACTTTCTCAAGGAAGTACCCAGAGACAAATGGGGGAGTGGTTTGAGAAAGCTTCCAAAGAAACCTCTGAGCCTCCGTTTCCTCATCTATAAAGTGGAGACACTAATTCTTGCCCCATTTTCCTGCCTCACAGTTGCTCTTCGAATAACATATAAACATAGACGGCATTTACACAGACATAACATCAAGATTATAGAGTGCCTTCAAGCTTCCAATCCTCAAAACAATTGATGGATATTATTGCTATCGTCATTATTTTAGTACCATTTCACAGTTTGGTAAACTGTGGCCCAGGGAAGCTCGGTACCTCGACTTCACTCAAAAGCAGGCCCAGCACCCATACCTTCCCCACTGCCTCACCACCAAAACTGGATATAATTAATTCCAAACAAAGGAGGGTGTTACCATGAGCACATGGATACGATCCTCAAACCAGACACCTGGCCTCGTACATGGAAGATGATAGAACAGCACAGTGACATGCAAAGCAACAATGCTAGACAGGCGCAGTAGTTGAGGAGCATCGCGCATGTAGTTTGTTCCATGGGCAGGAAAAGCCAGGGTCCTTCCAATGAACCTTTGTGGACCATGCCATGCCAAGCTGTAGGCCTTCACTGAAATAACTCAGCTGACCCGAAAACCAAGCACCGGTCAACACTATTTTTATTTCTTGCAAAATGAACCCAAGCAACAGCTGCTGGATACCAGGGCAATCACAGCCCTGGCCATAATGAATGCAGGACACCACTCCGCTCCAACAAGTCCTGGCCAGCAGCCAAATGAGGGCTTGAAAGCACGGGGGTCATGAGTTTGTTTTCCAGCTTCCCCTGCCCACATCCTACCTATCAAGGTCTTTAAGAGAGTGAGGGCAGAACGTCAGCGTTCAATCAGCAATCCTGTTTCACACTCAGACTTTTTCTCCTACCAAGATGAACTCCTGAGAGCTTGCTGCCACTTACCGTCACTGAGGACACAGCCACCGGCTCCATTCTCATGTGGGTCTGATACGTGCCCACAGAGTGACTAAGGGAACCGGGCCTGTGGAGTGTCACCTTTCAGCAGGAGGCTGGTGGTGTGCATCAGGCCATGGGGGAGGAGTTTGGACAGCCAGTGCTCCAACACATACAAGTTTTCTTCCAAGGCATCTGTGCAGTACATGCCCTTATTTGTCACCTGTAATTAGAAGCCATTCCCAATGGTCCTCGCTCAGCCCTTGTCTGGCCTCAAGCTCTGGTACTTAAGAGGCTGTCCACGCTGTTAGGGGGTTGCCAGCCCATAGGGCCACCTCCCTTCGGCTTGCCACATTCCTGTACTTAGGCCTACTTCTCTGCTCATGCAATCACCCCCTTGCCCAACTCTGTGTCTCTAGAGTATGTTTTAAACACTCCCGAAATCACGAGAGCCCCATATAAACAGGAAAACCAGACTGAGGCAGCCTCCTGTTTCTATAAGGTCATCTTTGTCAGACACCTGCTTGGAGGTGAGGCAAGTCTCAGCAGAGCCTGGGTTTGGCCAAGTTGGGAAGAAAAGCAAAAGTATCAGGAGGAAGAGCAGTGGTCAAGAACCCTCCTGCTGGTAAGCAACAGCGCAACGTCCTTTCGCAAATTCACGGATAATTAAGGTAATAAGAACAACCACGTGAGGCTGACAGGGTATTTAAAGCTGACTAGGGGCTACTTTAACCTATATTCCAGCCCAAGGGGCCAGGGGTATCACTGGTCGCAGTGTTTCCCAAAAAGTTACCTGCTCCAATCTGCAACCTAAGGGGTGGGGGATAATTTGCAAGTCTGGTGTCCTTGTTTCATAGATGAACAGAGGCCAGAGGTCACACATGAAATTAGCGGCACAGCCACACTCAGCACCAAAGTCCCAGCTTCAAGCCAGTGTTCCTTCCATACTAAGGCATCATTCACAGCAAAATCCACTGTCCGTGGGCATCTCGCTAGGTGCCCTAGAAACTGACCTGGGTTCACAGGGTGAATGAACCTTGGGCAAATTCAATACCCTCTCTGAGCCCTAAGCGGCTGATCTGCAAAGTAGGATGGACTTACAAGATAGAGCTGTCGAGAGTTTGATGTGATCACCCACATGGGGTGCTGGTGCAGCTCATCTTAGTGACTGCCATTAGCGATCATCACGTCACCCACCGTGATGCTCTGCCATCCATAGAGTGTTATCTCAGTAAGTCACACCCCCTCTCTAAATCTCAGTTTCCCCTTCTGGAAAATACCCAGCCTCGTCCTCCTCAGAATTATTGGGAGGATCAACCAAGATCCATTTAGTCACTAAACACAACCTTCCCCTTCTTGGTGCATCAAAATGGAAAGAGGCAGGCGACTAGGAGTGTGGTTCTGCTGTAAGGGTCCTCTCCTACGAATGGACTTATATTTGGTTCACGGGCGCCAGTGTGTCAGGCATAAGGGCCACTCCCTAAGGATCACCCAGCTCAGCTCCCCACATCAGGGACAGTCCCAGGACTCACTTCGGCTTTTCAGGGATCCAGCCACGAGCTGCTTGAGGAGGGGCACTGCAGGGCAGGCACGTTCCCAAAGGGGAGAAATCTCAGGGGCTTCAGCACGAGCCAGCTTGAACTAACTTTTCATCCGTTCCCTGTTCCAATGGGGACATTCCCAAGGACTCCGTGTTTGTGGCAGTGGGTGGGATGTGGGTAGGGGGTGTCACTTTTTATGTTATTTAGAGAGAAGACTTTTTAAATGCCAACATAGGGGTTAAGGAAGAGAAGAAAGAAAATGTTAGGAGTGCTGTAGGGAATAGAAAGTGATTCCTAATAAAACATAGGGAGTGTTTTTCTGTGTCATTAGCTTTGCTTGACCATTAGCCTGTTTCTTCACCTCACCATAAAAAGAGAGTGAGAAGTGCTATGTATTGTAGAGGGTTGCAGGGTCAAGTTGAGATAACGAAGCTTCACATGCGTCATCTCAACTTGACCCTGCAACCCTCTGCAATACATAGCACTTCTCACTCTCTTTTTATGGTGAGGTGAGGAAACAGCCTCCGTCACTCCCCAAGTTCACACGTTTAGGACCCAGGTGGCCTCACTTGGAAGCCTGCCACTCCTCATCCTCACGCTTTCTTGTTCTGTGTGCACAAATCCCGAGGAAGGTCCCAAGTCAGCAGACCTGAGAAGTGACTGTCAGGGTATTCTGTTTGGTTTTGTAGAGCCATGGGCTTGTTTTTAAATCTATGTCCACTCTTAAAGAACAAAAATACGACTAAGAAATAATAACAGAACTACTTCTCTAGACTTGGGGTTCTTCTCCTGGGATATATTTTGGGGGAGAAAGGAGAGTTCTGCCCAAATACAGAAAAAGCCTTTCAAATCAAGACCTAGCTGCTAGAATCCCAGAATCAGGAAAAGCCGTATCTGGAAGGCAGTTCAAAGAGA
This sequence comes from Pteropus medius, assembly GCF_902729225.1. Classification (NCBI taxonomy): domain Eukaryota; kingdom Metazoa; phylum Chordata; class Mammalia; order Chiroptera; family Pteropodidae; genus Pteropus; species Pteropus medius. Next base: position 771,288 of record NW_024356336.1, read on the forward strand.
ACTCCTTACAGGGATGGAGATGGGCAGGAGGGAGAGCTAAGAGAAGACATCTGCCCTGGGGCTTTGAAGAATAGTTCACCGGCTTGCTAAGGGGGCAGGACATCTCAAGCAGAATTAGCTCTTGGCACCATGCTAGATGGTGAATTAATAACTGCTGGCTAAACACGAGCACTCTGCCAAAGATACTAAGGAGCAATAATTAGCAAATTGGTTCTATTATGAAAAATAACATTTTTCTTTAATACTTTTGTATCTGAAGAAGATATGACAATCTTCAGGTGACAGTGGAGGGAGGTATACCTCCCTGCAAACTGTAAGAGTTGAGAAGGCACATACCCTTGTATACTACAAAATGTCAACTTCCCCTGCGGTTGTGACCAAGTATGCTGGTGTGATGTCACTTTCTTACCCCAGAGGACAAATGCTCAGGGAGAACTGCAAACCCCACTTCTAAGAGACTCTGTTCTCTGTTATTCCCTAACTACAAACACTAATTAAAGAGCCTTATACTAATAAAACGACACCTTCCATTTTAACAAATGTTTTGCATCCAGAATCTCGTTTACACCTCACAGCAGCCCTACAAGGAAAGTATTATTCTTATCCATTTCACAGTATTATTATTATTATTATTACCCCATTTCACAGATCAGGCATGAAAAACCAATGCCCAGAGAAGGGGGAGTGACTTGCCTAAAGTCACACACGCTGGAGGTGCATGGAATGCAAGCCTGCTCTGCCTGACTCCGAAGCCTAGATTTGTAATAGGTGGAGGTGAGCAGGTTGTTGATTCAATTGATTAACTGGCTACCCTCTAAAATGGGTAGAATCAGAAGCCTGGAAATGAGACCAAGAGAGAACCAGCAGTTCTCAAACTCATCACATGTCAGAGCAACTGGGTCTCTAGAGAATCCCAGCAAATGCGGTTTGCATAAGACATCAAAACATCAACATCCCTGTAGTCTTATGTCAAACCCCACACCACTAGATCCTAGAGCCCAGCAGGCGTGCAGCAGCAGGGGCCACTGATTTGGGAACTTCCGGGAGGAAAACACATTTGAGAAAAGTATGAATTTCAGTTCTCCGCCACTCAGGAAAAGGCTCAGATTACCAAAAAGTCCCAGGGTACTCCTGGAGTGTTGACTTTAAAAGGTGCATTTCCAGGTGCTTGGCACACTGTAGGTGTTCAATTAATGGCTTGTGAGCCAATTGATCTTTTGATAGGGTTGATCTGCTGCCCCAGGCAAAACTGGCCCGAATGATTCTAGACCAGCCCCTGCCCTGGAGAAATGTGACAGGAGCAAGTCTCCTACCTCCAGTGGAAAACTTGTCCCACCATCTCAAAGGCTAATCAGGGTCATCTGTTCTGCTAGTGTCTCCCTTGAATCATCCCTGAGGAAATTGTTAAAGTGGACTGTCCCACACACCCAAGGCCCTGGGCCCCTTTTGCAGATGGAATTCCATCCTCCTTCCCCTCTGCTCCTTCTGTGCTGGGAATCTGTCTTCTTCAACCATTCACTCATCTGTCAGTGGGGATTTCCTGGGCACCTGCAAGGTGTGGTGCTGGCTGCTGGAGACATGGAGCAGATAGCACGGGAATGGCACTGCCCACAAGCGACTACTATCTCACCATGTAAGAGCACAGATGAACGTTAAGGGCACAGCCAGGAGAATCGCCCCAAAAGAGAAGCCTGTGCTGTACACGGAACTGGGGACGCTGCCTTGGTCTGAAAAGTGAGAGAACGTTTTCTCAAAGTAGGATGCTTCTGCTGAGACAGAAGGAGTGTGGTTTAGCCAGGCAAAGGTGCCCGGGCAGGAAGGTAGAGGAAGAGTGTTGGAGGCAGATTCCCCACAGGCAGCCCATTATTTCCCAAACTGCTTAGAACCAGAGCCCCTTCCCCACCTTGCATGGGTTATCGTTCCAAACAGGAAAGCCCCAATGGCACCACTTTGTTGGAAGTGTGACAATCAGAGACCACAGCCTTCCTTAGAATAAGTAGGGAGAGCCTGCTAAGGGGGGTGTTTTCCACTAACGAATTATTCTAGTTACCAGTAGAGCCCATGACTCATTTATTTCCAAATAGAAAGGGAAGTGTGTTCAGGGTTGTTTTTTCATGTCACTCTCACCGATGGTTTAATTTGAAACAGTGAGTTCAACTAGAGTGACATAAAACCCCAGGCTAAGTGAAGAGTGTGGGTGTCTCCCAGGGCCCCAGCACAGGTGAGGGTGCTAAGGTGTGCTGGAGCCCAGAGAGGTTGAGACCAGCACTTCGGGTGTGAGGCTGACCTGGCTGGAGACTCTGCTGTTTGTCACCTGATTAACCTGAGCCTGTCACAGAAATTCTCTGAATTCTGGTTTCCTTGTACGTGGAATGGAGTAAATAACACCCCCACCCTACCGAGTTGTCCTAGTGTATAACCACCTGGTGCATGCCAACTTCTCAATAATTGAGACTTCAAGTTTCTGCTATGCTCGCCTGGACTGCCCAGTACAAGGAGTCCTGGATCCCTAGAAAAAAGGAACACGGCGTAGCTTCCCGGAAGGCTATCTCTACAGTAATGATCTTATTGTTGTAACATACACAGAGGGCGACTAGAATAGAATGTGTAGTGTGCATGAAGTTAGCAGATAAAATACAAGATTTCTGACCATGCTTCCAGGCTTCCCCAAATACAGACGCACAATCCACTCTCCTCTGAAGTAAGGATCCCTGAGTCAAAATTCGGAAGGAGCTTTAGAATAAGGGATCCCAAAGTTTCTCGGGAATAAGATTTTGAGGATACCTCTATTTCAAAAGATTAAAATGTTTATTTCCTCATAAAGATGAAGTATCTCATGTAATACTCTTTTTATCTCAGATCTAAAGGTGATCAAAGTAGGAGAGAGTTTACACAATACCTGAGCAGAAGCAAATACACTCCTTTGCATAAACATAAAATGCTTTCCCCAAGCTCCTCAAATCGTCACAGATTGGGCATGTTTGCACCTCTCATCACCTGGACTAGAATCGGCTGGGTCTTTCCACTTCAGACTTGGAGAGGTCAGTAAAGAAATCATGTCTTGTAAAGATCTTCCAAGACACTGTTTGAAGGAAAACATAACACAACATCTATACCTTTCAGTTTTTAAATGGAAAGACCCTCTTCCTGGGAACTCCCTTCAGTCCTGGGCAAATTTGGGTGGTAGGTCATTCTACCTATGGGAAAGCCCATTTATGTTAAAATTATAATAATGATCAGCATGAGAGATATAATTATATACCAGGTAAATGCAAAGAATAAAAGGTCTCCAGGCAACAAGGTCTGGGATGTTTTATACCAAACTGTACACAGCAGCTCACTCCAGGAGGAGGGACAGACAGAAGGATGGTGCAAGGAGACGCCCCATTTTCCTCTGTGCTGCTTCGGTCTTTACTTTGTAATATGCTTTTTAAAAATTAAATAAAATCGTGTCTTTCTAGCACACAAGACCACTGTAAATGGTGGTCTGCTTTTTCTTTTTCATTATTTTTATTTATTTTATTTATTTTTTTTAGGCGAGGCAGCCCTTGGTTGACCTCACAGATTGCAAAGACCTTGTCAGCTTACAATCCCTTATTTTTTATGCCTACAGCACCTGGTCTTCCTAGGTGGTCTCCCATCCAAGTACTGAGCAGGCCCGACCTTGCTTAGCTTCCGAGATCAGACAGGATCAGGCTTGTTCAGGGTGGCATGGCCGCAAACTGCTTTTTCTTTTTTAAATGAGAGATTAGACTTCTATAAGAAACAGAATACTTTTCCTTAAAACAGAAGTTCTGGGGCCAAAAAAAAAAAAAAAAATCACTGTCTTCTAGGTAAACCTAAAACATAAACCATTCTGGTGTGCGGAACTGGTGAGAGTTTGCACAGGGATTCCCAGAAACATAACCATTTATAGAAGCAAAGAAAGACCTTTCTCCTTCATCTGCTACATTGAGCTCTTCAGATCAGCTTCTCCCAGGAATTGCTGTCCCCCTGGAAACCCTGCATGCTCCCATCTGTACAGGGCCCGTTCTTACTATGCACTGACTTCCCATTCACTTGAACGCTGGCGCGTTGAGTTAGTGATCCCAGGGAGGGGCGAGCCCACTTACCACTCCTCTCTCCACTTTTTCTTTTCCCATGTCCTCTCAACTGTGCATTCAGGATTAGTTTTCCAGGTTCCTTGTTTGCGGAAGGCTTGAATCTAAGCCGGCTAGCTGTGGCTAGCTGCTCTCTGCCATGACTGTAAATGTCACTTTTAGATTAACTGGCCCCTGATGTTTAAAAATATCCTGGGCACACTTAACCTTCAAGGCACCAAAGAGAGCGGTAATAACCCAGGCAAAGTGGGTAATAATCCGGCACCAAAGCGTTAGTAGGGCATTTTCCACCTTTTAATCCCGTAACTTACTTTACTTCAAAATTCTTAAGACATCTAAGCCACAAGGTATCTGAAGTCCAAGTTTTAAGCAATACAAAGTCATGTTGGCCCTCCTAAAACATGCGGAAAATTAACTGCATACAAGATGTTGGTTGTTTTGAGAAATAGCTTCTGGAACAAGTCCTCGGTGAATGGGTTCAGGTGATCACTATGAATAAAGATCACCTGGCTTCTTTCCCTGGAAAAGATTTGGCAAATGCCATTCAAGAAATAGTCCTATGTCTTGGGACTTAGGGAAAAACGAAAACAAAAACAGCTCCATTCCCATTTAGGGTCTGCTGGCTCTTGCTAAAGCTGGGAGAAGAAACCCAGCATAAGCGCTGCAGTTACAGAATGTTCTGCCACATGGGGAGGGCTGGTGGCATGTGGGACAAAGGTCACCGCCAGTTCCAAACAGGAGCTGGCAGCAGGAAAGCAGAGGCCACACAACAGGGCACTGTGCTCCAGTAAACCAGGGTGCATCTTACTAAACAGCAAGTGGAAAAACTTGCAAGAGCTGACCTTATGCAAAAATGGTTTAAATGGGGCTGTGCCAGGGGCAGCCTTTACCCTGCTGGAGAAGCTACTTCATTTGTGGGCTTGTTTTCCAAGAAGGAAAAGTCATCCAATAGTGGACTTCTTGGAATTTTCTCCACTGGACTTCTAAGTAGGAAGTACATGTCTTGACTGCTCTTGTGTCCTCTTGAAATCTCAGTATCGTCAGCTGCCACCTGGATAGTGTCACATCTGTTTAATAGGGGTTGAGGATGAAATAATGCAGGTTGAGGGCTTAGCACAATGCCTACATATCTTAAGTTCTTAATTGGCAGCCTCTATGATTGTGATTAGATTATTTATCAAGACTACTTCGCGCTCTAGAGTAGCTCATACAATTCTTTGCCCACCAGGCTAGGCAAAGGGAGCATTCTAAATAAAAATACCCAAATTATAGACACGTATGTCCTTTCATGTTTCCTGGAAGAGTCATCTGTGACTTAAGGGAAAAAAAAAATTTTAACTTTATTTAAAATTCCTCCCCAATGATGCCAAATAATTATGATCTGGGCAGAGTGTCGATAGTGGCAAGACTATTAGGCTTTGCAATCAGGTTGGCGTGGGTTTGAATCCTAGCTCCATTACCTGAGGCTTTGAGCAAATGGCCAAGCCAGTATCCTCGCCCAACTATCTCAATATATGGTTGAGAAAACTAAATGAAAAACCATACATTGAGCTTCTAGCATAGTGGCTTGCTCATAACAGGCACTTAATAATATCTTTCTAATGAAACTGCTTAAAAGGACTAGAAACACTCCCCACTCCCCTTACACACTCTCTCTCTCTCTCAGATGAAGAACTCTCTGGTGGCTCAGCTCTCCCTTGACTCTCTTTAAGGCACGGGTATTTTCTAGAAGCCAAGCAGAAGGCATGAAACCAGATATTCACAAACTTTTCCCACCAAACACAAGAACATTAACAGAAAAATATATTTCTTTAAGCACATCTTAGATTCAGAAAATCATACATATCAAGATGTTTGCCTGCCCCTCCCCCCCCAAAAAGTGATCACATGGCCTTAAGAAAAAGGGCATCTTCTGAAAGGAAGTTGCCAGTCCTGCTGCAAACGAGACATTTTATAAAAATGCCTACGCCTTCTCTTCCCCCTAAGGGCCAATTAAATCAGAACTTCTAGGAGTGGGCCTGGCATTAATATTTTTTAAAGTTTCCTGTGGTGAGGCTTGAAGAGCACTCACTGTTTGAAGCCTCTGGACCCCCACTCTGTCACCATAGATACCACTGAGGGGGGACACAAGGACACAGGAAATATACAACTGAGCAGCAAAGAATGCAAAGCATTGATTGACCTCCTGCCTGGTCTGCCCCACTCACCAGTATCTGCATTTCCAAACACACTTCAAAATTTAAAAACTGGTTCCAACCGAGGTAAACAATAATTAGGTCATGATATCCAAATTAAGTGTCAGAAGTACTCTAAATAGGAAAAGAGCCATCTTTCTCAGTTTGAGTTACCACCAGTCAATAAGCCAGGACCCTCCAGAGTAGCCAGAGGCCTCTAACTTGTATACCTCCAAGGTCTGACAAAGAGGAAAAGCCACCAACACAGACAGACACACCAAAAAGTTTGCTTCTCCAATCTAAAACTCTAAGACTTTTTATGCCAGGAGCAAACTGAAGCAGAAAGTGAATTTTAAAAGTGGGCAGGGAGAGAATGTATTATCTTATCTAATAATGGAAGCATACTAACAATATGCTAAAGTCTAAAAAAAAAAAAAAATTCACATTCCCCTATCTTGCCCTGCTGGACTCCAATCACAGATAGTGACTTTCACATGATTATTTTATAACTTGGGGTTCCCAGGACAACATTCTGCATAACTGACTTCCTTGTGTTTCCAAAAGGCCTCAGCAGATGCTCCTCTCCTTGCCTAAGGATGAAACAGGAATCATTTTGGGTGTCCAGGTTCTCACATACTCCTACAGCAAGCCACACACAACTGCCCAGAGTGGGAGGACACAACAGATGGGCTCTGGCATTGCTGATGTCTGAACAGGAGCACTTAGAACAAGAGTCTGCAAACTATAGCCTGTGCTGCCTGATTTCCTATGGCTCCCAAACTGAGTGGTTTTTACATTTGTTAAATGCTTGAAAAAAAATTAAGATTTCATGACATGTGCAAACCATATTAAATTCCAATTTCAGTGTCCATAGTTTATTGCAACGCAGCCACACCTGTTCATTTATATTTTGCATGTGGCTGCTTTCTCTAGAGTAGTTCCCAGAGACAGGATGACTGCAAAGCTTATCATCTGACCATTTACAGAAAAAATATGCTGACCTCTGACCTAAAAGGCCAAAATTGCCTTTTAGTACACAGATATGCGTAATTTCAGTCCATAAAAAAAGTGTTTTGGAATATCTAGTGCTATTACTGCAGCAAATTGAAAATGTGAAAAAAAACACAACTATATAGCTAAAAGTTCTTCGAAATGAGCCTTGTTCCTAAAATGTTAGTGATTAAATTAGTATTATTTGGGGGGAGTCACAGACTATTTAAGATGCTGCTGTGTCGTTTAAAGTGTCACTATACTAAGATTCAATATTTTTTAAAACAGTAAGTTTGCTTGTAGAATTTATTTTTATTTTTTAGGTGAGGCAACCCTTGGTTGACCTCACAGATTGCAAGGAACTTGTCAGCTTACAGTCCCTTTATTTTTCATGCCTACAGCACCTGGTCTTCCTAGGTGGTCTCCCATCCACGTACTAACCAGGTCCGGCCCTGCTTAAGCTTCCGGCTTGTTCAGGGTAGCATGGCCATAGACTAGAATTCTTTATAGTTAACTCAGTTTACTGCTTGCTTCCTTCCTACTCACAGCACTGCATTGTGAAGGAAGTGTCAAAACCAAATGGATACAAAAATATTAGCCCCTCATTTCTCCCTTGGATAAGGAAGCCCATTGAAATGCTGAGAACCGCAAGGCACCAGAGTGCAAATGAATGCATCTTTGTTTTGTGTCTTCCTCTGTGAAAGCCTGCTTGCCGATGATAAAATGTGGGATCACAAGCCCTACTCCCCCAAAATCGAAAAACTAAGGCCTTGAAAGGCAAGTAATATTCTCAAGTCAAAGTAAGGTTTCCAACTCCCTGCTTTCATAAGAAACATCTGTGCCGGTCTAAGTGTCCTCGACCTCCTGATCGCTTTTATTTCCTTCATCTGACACCAGGGGAGTCCAGTCTTTCATTTAGATGGGCCACCCTCACTACTCCAGCCAAGTGCTGGCAGGTCAGTGGGCCATCAGGGCATCTTCCCAATGCCCCAGCCTCACACCTCAACTGCAGGTTCCCAAGTTAAGAGTCTGGAAACGCTAGCAGAGGGAGGGTGGGAAAGCTCTCCTCACACCATCCCAGGGCTTGGCAGGACACAGCCATGACACACATGCCATGATTCCCGCAGGAATGCTTTCCGCCGCAGCGGCTCCTTTAGGATCTCACCATACCCTGACCCCTGTCTGGTCCCCCCACTGCGCTAGGGTTCGGGGCACAGACTCCAGCTTGGGTGGGGCACGGCTCGTCCTGGCCTCACAATCCGCTCGCGCCCTTCCAGGGAACCCAGCCCGGGGCTTACCGAGGCCTGGCGGAGCGGGTGGGCAGCTCCACCGGGTGGAGGGCGGTGAAGAGGCGGGTCTTCCTGCCCACAATGGTTGCCATGGATACCACAGCCCAGGGGCGGGAGGTGGGAGTTAGTCCGCGCCCCGGCCCAGGCCCAAAGCGGGCTGAGAGGCTAAAGGACACTCAGTATAAAGAGTACTCGGCACAAAGTGAAAGTTCAACAACCTTTTATTACCAAACTCAAGCAGGGTTAACTCTTAAACCCCACTAACAGCAAAACAGAATCTCTAACAGGATCTTAGGATGGAGGTACAGACCTAATAAAGACTGTCTCTTAAAGGATTTAAAAAAAATACGTATATACACCTGCATAAGTATTTTTTAAAAGAGCAAAATTCTCCAGTGCTGCAGAAACAGATATGCGTAACTGCAGTCCATAAAAAACAGCATCTGGCACTATGCTACCTTGAAAATTCAACTCAGGATGCATGTAGAAAAGCATTTCCTCTCTTAAAAAAAAAAAAAAAAAATCCCCCTTTCTCCTTCCTCCTGTTGAACTTCCAGGGCTTAATCCTAGAAACACCTGAAGAACAGTATAAACAAGGCCCAGCCCACTTCTCTCAGCCTCTGCCAGTCTGCAAAGCTTCACAAGGATTGCTCCTTAGGAATTTTCACCTCTACTACAATCAGAAAATTGATCCTGAATTTCTGTTCACTTGTAAAAAAATACCCTCATATTTCCTTCAAGGAAGGGCCTGAGGGCTCTGCGAAGGATCAAAGGGGCAGTGAACCCAGCCAAGACTGGAACACCACCAGGCTGGGCAAAGGGAGCATTCTAAATAAAAATACCCAACACCTTATAACCTAAAATCTAACCTACCAGGTAAAAATAAGTAGCAGCTTGCTATACCAAAAAGGTGCTTATCTTTCCCCTTAAACCGTTAAGGTAACGGCAGAAAGGAGAGTCTAGAGTATTAGACCTTCTCTCTCTTCCAAGTACTTTGACACATATTCTAAGCCAAAGCCACGTTTGCAAAGGCAGACATGTGGTCACAGGGTAGTCTTTGCTGTGTCCAGCTGGATAAAGCTGCCACTTCTATGCAGCCTGGCTCATGACTGCTTTACCAAAATTTTTTCCCCTTGTACAGAGTACTTAAGAATCACTAGGGAAATTATTTTTTCAATTCAACTTCGTAACTGACAAATACTTCAATAACAGTTTCTAGAAAACTGCCTCAATACCCCCTTGCCCCAGGTCAGGGGTCAAAGATCCTTCCAGTCGATGGGATCCTTGCCGGACTTCTGCAGCAGCTCGTTGGCTTTAGAGAAATGTCTACATCCAAAGAACCCTCTGTACACAGACAAAGGGGAGGGATGAGCAGTCTGCAGCACATGGTGGCGCTTCTGAAAGAGAACAAGAGAATGACTAAAAGGTAGTAGGTACATTTGGGACTTTATGGCTGTTGCACTTGAAGATGGCTGTGCCATTCTCTTTGCTTTCTAAATTCTCCCACTTTTCAAAGTGTATGTACTTGCCTCAGTGTTCATACTAGAACATCAGTGCATTCATTTATTCATTTGCAAAGCAACTCCTTTTGCTAGGCTCTGAGGCCACAGAGGACTTGGCACCATCTATTCAATGTTTAAGTGCCTATACCTTATGATCTAGCAATTCCACTGCTAAGAATATATTTGCTAAAGCACATCATGATGCATATACCTACACAAAGATGCAGGTTTAAGGAGGGTCACTGCAGCGCTGCTTATAGAGGTAAAAGCTAATATAAATCCAGTGTTATACAACTGGCTAAAAATATTTTTCTAAAGTTCTTACAATGCAACACCACATGGCTGCTAGGAGAATAAGGCCAAGTTACATATGCTGATTCAGGAAGATCTCCAAAATATATCAATTGAAATAAATGGAAAAGTGCTAATTGCATTTAAAAAATGTTGAAGGGGGAATACCTGAGACACTACTTAAGAGTAGTTCCTTCAGGAAAAAAATATAGTGGAAAGTATTTACTTTCTATTTTGTACTTTTCTATACTATCTGAATTATCTCACCACAAAAATGAAATACTTTGATTTTTTTAAATGTCAACTATAGGTAACTGAACAGGAAGATTATAGACTTTTGTTTTCTTCTTTATTCTTTTCTGTATTTAAATAAAAAACACCTAATAATTGTTTTCAAAACATCCCTGCCTTCAAGTAGCTCAGTCTAGAAAGGGACATAACTGAAGCCAGGAGGGCCCAGTATGGTTAAGAGCAGAGCCTGGAGCCAGATGGCCTGGGTTCAAGTCCTGGCTCTGTCACTTAGTAGTTAGGTAGCCACGAGGAAGTCGCTGACCTTCTCTCAGCTGCAGTTTGAGTATCAACACCTAGCTCCCGGTTACTGTGAAAGAACAAATGATCATGTAGTACAGAGTATTTTGAGAATATAGATCAAGTGTCTGGCAAGCAATAGAGGCCCCTGAAAATGTGAGCTGTGCTGAGCTTTGAAGGATGCTAGCCTCTGGGGAAGGCAAAAAAGTGGGGCTCTCAGAAAGGAATCTAGGCGGTTTAGTCAGCCTGGAGTTCTGAGTGAAAAGAGGGGCGCTATGGCTGAGAGGCAGACCAGGGCTATGTCCAGGACCCCACCTTGTCAGCCTAAGCCAAAGCCTTTCAGGGAGAAGGCATCTGACTGCCCCAGGGAAGATCAGAGGAGGGCCTGAACTAAGACAAAGGTGGTCAAGTGGGATGGGTTTGAAAGATAGTAGAGAAGAAAGGCTATAAGTGACTGACTAACAATATGGGATGAAGAGAGCAAAAAGACAGGGGAGAGAAAAAAGGAGAAGAGGGAAAGAGAGGCAGGGACATGTCATGGTGTCTGATTTCTGGGTGGACACCTGGGTGTCCAACCATAAAAAGTAGATGGTACTTTTTATCCTCGGGTAGTACAGAGAAGCAAGGTTAGTGAGGGATGGATGAGGAAAGGAGAATTTTGCTTGGAAATATTAAATTTGATGTGCTTTGGGTCACTAGTAAGTAGGCAGCTGAGTATATCTACTGTTCAGGAAAGATACTGGGTTGGATATGTGATTTGGTTTTAATGATTGAGCAACTATAATAACTGTTTAACTTTCAAACCAAACCATGCTTAACAATAATAAAGATTACAAATATACTGAGTAAGAGCTATACAGACCACAAACCTCCCTAAGACAGAGATTGTAAATTACTAGATAACCATATCTTAGCACTTAGTTCATTTGTGCCAGATTTTATTCCTACACTTCCCTTCCGTAAAAGAATATCTGAAAACCTCTTGTTCATTTATATAGAAATTTTATAGGGAAAGCTTTATAATCTGACTATACACAATTGCTATTTGCTTATACATGTATAAAAAGTCACAGGAAGATGGCAGAAACTAAAAGGCACTGCTGATGCAAGCCCAGGAGGAAAATGAACAGATGGGGACTTGGATGGGAGACTTCTCACCATATATCTTAACATCCTTTCTTTTAAATTACGTGAATCTACCTTTAAAAAATCTAAATTACAAAATAAAGACAAAACTCAATTTAAGAAAAATGGAGGTGATAGTTGGCATGTGAACAAAGTCAATAAACTTGAACTCAATCACTGATTTCCAATCCTAACATACTCACCTGTGAACTTCACAGAGTTCACGCTCAAAAACACCCACCAAGATGAGCGAGCTGCTTAGGAAGTCTGAAGCTCCAGAGCAGGTCTCATCTTGGCTGTCATTCAGCCAATTTTGTGCAAGTGACTCTGTCTCTGAGCCCCAATACAAAACTGGGTCAGTGTACGCCTACGTGCATAGCCCTTCCCAGAGTATTAAGATTCTGCATTAAAAGTGTTTGACTTGGTACCTAACAGAGGGCAGGGGATCAATATATTTGGACGTTTCTGATACACCAGAAAATATTATTGGGTTACCTCAGTTAATCTCTTAACTTCACTTATTAAATAAAGTGTTTCTAATTTCTTCCCCATCCACACTTCCTAATTCTCTCTCCCAGTTGCCCAAACTAAATACTTGTTCTTGACTCCTCTCTCTCACCCCCACTGCCATCTCCCCTCTGCATTCTCCATCAAACTACCATCATCCCCAGTCTGTCAGTTATCCTGAAGAGAAATGACGGTGGCTTACCCCAAAGTGGCAGTAGTGTCAACTGGGAGAAATAGTAAAATTGGGATGTCTTTAGGAGGCAGAGCTGACAGGATTCCCTAATGGACTGCATTTGAGGGGATGAGGGAAACATTTGAGGAGGACTTCTGGTTGTTAATGTCAGCAACCAGAAACATAAGCACTTTGGTAGGTGAATGGAAAAGGAACAAGTTGGGGGAAAACACAGAAAAGGCAGTGATTAAAAAACTGGTTTGGTGGTGCTGGGTATTGGCAATCAGAGCTCAGGTTTAATGATTATCACCAACAGTATTTTCATGGGGGAAGTTAAATTTGTGATTAAGTGGATTACTTTGTGTTTTCTATATACTCTCAAACTTCTTGGAAGAAACTTACCTCATTCTTCACTTACTACATCATTTGTTAAGTGAATGGTATTCAGGAACCAATGTATCTGAGTATATGGCAAGTACATTTCTGTATTACTATTAAATCATAAGTTGGCCAGTTGCTTTCCTCATACACTGCTAAACATTCCTATAATTCGACTAAATTGTGTTATTTTCAGTGGGAAACCCAACCATAATTATAACAGTCTTAAGGGAAAATAAGTTTCATTTTTATGACATGAATTTTCCAAGACCACACCGCAAGGATTCCTAGAAGTCTCTAACCTGGTTTAAACTGTTAAAAACAACATACCCTATCGATGGCACTGCCCTTCTTCTGAGCATAGGAACCCCAGAGCAAGAAGACAAGGCCATGTGAATTCTGATTTAGCCAGGACACAACCGCATCAGTAAATTGCTCCCAACCTCTCTCTTTATGAGAATTGGCCTGATGAGCCCGGACTGTGAGGACAGCGTTGAGTAGGAGAACACCTGTGAACACACACCAAGGAAACAGGTTAAAGGCAGGATGAAATGAGTCAGCCCAACACCCAACGACAAGGAATAATCACATGAAACCATTCTCCTGACGGAATCCAGAACAACTGTCTGAAATTCGGTCATAGAGAAAGTGTTACAGCAGACTGCTGGGTACCTCTGGGCATTCAAACTTTCACCTCCGCACTTTCAACATCTTCCGAGTTGGCAACAGTAAACATTATATATCCCTCATCAGAAAGAATTATTTTTAAAAAATATCCTAAGTGCTATTAAATAACCCCAGAAAATAACAAAAGGAGGCCAAAGTGTTTCATCCAAACAAAACTCTAACTGCAAGAAACCAAAGAGTAAATATTCTTTCCTTGTCCCAGTAATAATGTTAAAAAAGAAAAAAGTCCTGAGATAGGTATTAAACACATACAACACAACCTACAATGAAATGACAAAAGTGAGGTCACCTTCTGATTTGTCAAAGTTAAATGGATAAATGCAAAATATGAATAACGAGGAACACACTTTTCTCTTTCAAATTATGGCTGAAACATGAAAGACTGGCTACAGGATAGAATGAAGATATTTTTTCTCACTTACATAAGTTTAGCCATTTTATTAGCCCTCTTGTCCTTCGTGACTATCTTTTACAAACAGAAACAAGTGGACAGAAAAGAGGACTGTTGAAATCTGTCCAGACATATTGAGCAGTGGTTGGTTTACCTTGCTTGGCCCATCCAGATAAATCTCCATGACCAGGATGAACAAAACCATCTATGTCTGTAGACAGCTCTTTATAAATGTTTTCCAAACTGAAAGCAAGCAGGAAGAAAGAAAAAACAGAATCTTAAGACAATTCCCAAAATTCAGTAACCTCCAATATACATGTGAATTATAACGCGTAAAGCAGTCCCTGGAGGGAACAATGCAACAAATTGCAGTGATTCATGAGGAAACACCACCTTTCCTTCTGACAGGTAACACTTTATTTTCGTCTGTGCTTGGATTTAAGGAACAGCATTTGGGAATATGTAAGTAAATCAGTCTTGGAGTTATAACGCCCCTCTCCAATTGATGGTTATTTTTGTCCCACAGGAGACTTGTAGCAATGACTGAAGACATTTTTCATTGCCATTTTGTTTGAACTCTGGTTCTGGGGAGAGGGGCAGTGCTGCTAAACATCCTACAGTGTACAAGACCAACCTTCTCCATTGCAAAGACCCAGCCCCCAAATACCAACTAGATTGAGAAACCCTGCTCCAAAGGCTAGCAAAAGTCCCCCAAATAGGCATACCTGCAATTTGCAAAGTACACACCCGAGAGTAATTGCGATTATACCTGAGCCATCTATAAAGCAATCGTACCTGGGTGGAGGTGGGACAGGTCTTTGAACACTAAAGCAGAGCCCATGAGCTTGATTGGGTCCATGATATGGATCCTGTCCTAAGATGACAACTTTCACCTGTGAACACCAGGTGGCAAGAAATTAAACACTGTAGTATAGAGTTTAAACAAACACCTGGCTGACTGATGACCTATGCAAAGGGACACTAGGAGGGGGCAGCTACCCTCCTGGCACAATTAAGAACCCCCAGAATAAAGTAGGCGACCTAGCACCTTTACTTTCCATTACCAAATCATCCTTCACTCAATCACCCTGCCACACTGCCCTCTCCTTTCTGGCGCAGGTATTTGAAACAAGTTGGGGGTCAACTCTGTTTTCATCCCCTTCATTTTTCAAATAATGAAAGCAAATACACCCTTGAAACAAGTACTACCATCATCCAGAAACATATAAAGTAGTTAGTCATCTCCTAGCCATTCCTATCCCATACTGATTCAACCATTTTTAATTACCTATAGAACTGGGGTTATTGTACTCATTACCCTACATTTTTGTGCTTCTCACATCACACATTTTGGGCATCCTTCAATTCAACAAAGAGCTCAATCACTGAAGGGCAGTCAGCTTGTTACCTAATATTTTTCCAGTACAAAACAGAACCCAATCAACATCTGAGTTCATGTATCCTTATATATGGTTGCTTTTATTTCTTTGGAAGTTACAATAGTGGAGTTGCAGGTCAAAAGATAAGTGTATTTGAAATTTTCATAGACATATGCCAAATTGCTTTTCAATGAGTTGAGGCAATTAAAAATTCTCACCAGCAGCAGTATGAAGGTGCTTCTTCCCTTATTCCTCTAAGGAACAAACCCACAAGTAAATGAGGTCAGGTCAAAGAGCCATGGGAGTAGGTGGCAAGATGCAATGAAAAGTAATTAAGTCACTGTCAAGGGTGGTATTAAAATACAGCTAGTCCTTTTGATCTGGAGACCATCCACCTCTTCATTCTCATGGTATTCTTTCTTAGAATCTTCTTCCATAGCCTGGACATATACCTTTATCTTTCAAAATCCAGCTTTAAAAGTTTTCATTATCAGGAAGCTTTTGTGGACCTCTCTGTTCCTACTGTTGGTGCTCACACTGTTCCCAGCATATTCATCAAGAAGCAACTTGTCTCAGCAGGGAAGCCTTGCAGTTCTGGGCTTGGTTAAGGGATGACCTTGAAGGAGACAAATAACCTCCCAGACCCTCCATATGCTCATCTGCAAAGAAGCCCACGAGCCATCTGATCCTCAGAAGTTTCATGCTGTTTTCTTATTCGTCCCTATTAATATCAATCATTGGTATTCCAAACAAGGAATACTATTCAAATAAGGCACAAAATAGTACTCAATTTTGAAGTTAAAAACTTCGAAAACAAGGCGCTATATTCAAAGTCCTTGCTCTAAACTGAAAATTGTTAAGTTTGCTAAGTACTGGGTGTAGCAGCCTTATCGAGATGGCTTAATCACCTATTTCACTTCCATTTAACAGGTATTTATTAATAGCAGGATACCTGCTTCAGCTTACAAATGGGAGGGAAAAGAACAAAATGTAAAACCTCCAGTGTAAGCAGATACTAACCTATTGGAGGGGTTTAGAGGAAAACCAGATTACAACACAAAGGTGGTGGGGAACAGGGTTCATTCAATGAGATGCCATAGATGAATCTAATTAGTTTTCAATAGACAAGTGAGGAGAGGGCTGCCACACTGTCCCACTCTGGAAAGAATGGGAGGTGGAAGTAAGGCTGACAAGTAGACTATGGCCACACTCATGTTCAGCTTTCAGCATTCAGACAGTGGGAAGCCAGAGACAAGCTTCTGGACAGGAGACTGACAACAAGAGCCGCTAGGCAGCAGCCATTGTATGCAATGAACCAAAGCAAAGGGATTTATTAACAGGATAGCAAAATTGTTTAGGTCAGAAGTTCAGAGCTTGAAAGTGTCAACTATAAAAGACAGTGTGACTGAGCTGCAAGCTGCTTCAGGGGCGTTTTTAGGATTCAATATAGCAGAAGACATCAAGACCAAAATCAAGAACTATCAGACTACCCCGTTTGACAGCTCCTACCCCAACCAGAACCATACCAGGAACTGTTGGCAGAAATACCTGGACTTTCATTGCTATGAGAAGGCAATGAATGGTAAAGGAGGTGGTGTCTCCATGTGCAAATGGTACCAACATGTGTACAAATCCTTCCGCCCATATCCTGGGTATCAGCCTGGGACAACTGTAGGACAGAAGGCATGTTTCCTAGGAAGATCTGAACTGGTTTCACCCGGCCTCTTCTCTGTCTTCCATCCTTCTCCGAGGGAGGTGAAGGGGGACCTGGGTATATCCCACTTGGGATCCTGAATCATGGCTTAACTAACCATTAATACTTGTTGGGGGGAAAAAAGTGTAGTCAGACAGAATATTGAGCTACACATCAAGCTGGGGTCGACTACAACCAGATGAAAAAGACTTAACTGCTTCATGTCTCAGTTTCTTCATAACCACCACAATAAAACCTAACACTGGCATGGGGTAGGTTTCAAGATTAAATAAAATAAAAAATGAGAACGTATAGACACATGATCTATGTACATAGTTTTCTTTTGTGCTGCATAAACAGCACATGGTAAAAGTTAAAAAAAAAAAAAAGTAAATATAGGCTAAAATATAGCCTACCAAGTCTCACAATTGCAGTATTTACTGAATTATGGACAGTGGTTTAACTCCTGTGTCCCTAATTAAGAAATACTATTTGATTCCCATGCCTGTTTTACTAAAATTCATCCACAACTTGTACTTACATCTCTAATGTCACACATTTGGGTCCATGTGAAGACTTGGTCTGGGGGTGGATAAACAGTGTAATGTCTTCTTTCTTCTGCAACAAATCCCATTAACTGATTGAAAGAGAAACTAGATTTAAAATCAGATTCTAACTGGAAAGCATAAGAATTCAATAAGAAAGGTAACTGAAGAATTATATAGCTCTATGCCTCTTTTATATCCAAATTCTTTTTAAAAACAACAACAATAGTACCTAAGTGCTCTCCACCAAAGTCGCTCAAGCTCTTCAATTCCCTCCCCCTTACTTTGGGCTGAGTTGAAGTCGATTGGCTTGGCAGCTCCGATTTCCTATTGCCAACCCCTCCCACATTTATTTTTAAAGGCCCTGCAAAGTTTGTGGTTTTACTATGCCACCTTTTCCTGGAAAGCAACTAAGGGGATTAAAAGAAGTCATGATATAATCTTACAGTCACTTAAAAACTTTAATATAAATGTGTGGACTCAAAACACCATGGCCTTATTTTAACCTCTTTAGCATTAAAAGGATGTTCAAGGAGGGAAAACAGACTACAAAAGCAACATCCTATAAACGTGGCCTTGGGTTGCAATACTAAGAAGACAAAGGGCCTGCAGCCTCCACGTTTACCTTTATAAAATACGGTTTTCCGAACTCTCCACTGAGGTGCTTCTTCCAGCTCTCA
Source organism: Pteropus medius (assembly GCF_902729225.1). Classification (NCBI taxonomy): domain Eukaryota; kingdom Metazoa; phylum Chordata; class Mammalia; order Chiroptera; family Pteropodidae; genus Pteropus; species Pteropus medius. The sequence continues at coordinate 789,719 of NW_024356336.1, forward strand.
CCGAAACCCACTGGCACATTGCGCGCGGCGAGTCTGAGCAGGGCCGCGGCCTTGTTCCTCTGGATGCGGACCAACTGCTCCGGGCTCAGCGGCGACAAGGGCGGCACGCCAGGCTCCTCCTGCCCGGCCCGGGCCTTCTTGGCGGGGCTGGCCTGCAAGTGGTCCCCGCAGAGGCGGGTCACGAGTCGCAACGAGCCTCTCCCAGGCGCCCACAGCTTCCGCCCCCAACCCAAAAGCTCATTACAGAGGACGCCCATTTGTGGGTTTCAGCCCAGCCCGAAAAGTCGGTGCAAAACCGGACTCTGGAAACCCAGGCCTTAGCCTAGTCCCTCACTAGGAGGCCGAAGGCCCAAATTTCTCGTTTGGTACGAAACCCACGCAGGCAGAGGGGCGTTTTGCTGCGAGGCTCAGCATCCGGAAGCACCGCCCCGTGGGACCCGCCACTCGCGTCCCCACGTGGCCTTTTCGCGGCAAAAAACCTCCCCCCCGAGGTCCCGCCCCTCCTCTCTCTGACTGGATGGCAGGCCGAAGAGGGCGGACCTCTCGCCTCTGATAGGTGCCACTGGGCCAGAGGCTTGTCCCTATTGGCTGGCCCCTCAGCATGGCCGCCGATGGGGCACGGCGGCGGCTGTTTTGAACATGTAGAGAGCAGTTTGAACACGGCGCCCCAGCTCACCCAGGCAGCGGCGCGTTTCTGAAACCCCTCGGTCGCGCGGGGCCCGCCGCTTTCCCCCCTCTCCCTACCCCTGGCCCCTGGCTTCACCAGAGGACCCCGGCACGCCTCACCACCGAATCCCCGCTCTCCTCAGCTACTGCCGCCACGCCGGTTCCCCGGTCCGCCGACTCAGGGCTGCAGGCACGTCGCTTCCTGGCGGGGCTTGGGGAGAAGAAGGAGTAGAGAGTCTTCTGGCCGATCATCCCGAAGCCGAGGGGAGAGCGAACGCGCGCCGCTGGGGGACCCGCGAGGCTCGCTCAGACTGGCGGTCCGCAATTGGCGCCAAGCCACCCGCGCATGCTCCGACCGGGGTGCAGGGGGTGGAGGCTGGGCGGGGGGCTGGGCGAGGGGCGGTGGAGAGCCTAGTGCGCATGTGCAGGAGGGGCTGCTGCGGGCAGAGTTACCTTTTCATTCATCATATTAAGGCATCATACTTCTGCCTTGGGGCAAGTCCTTCCATCTCTCCCCAGTAAAAAGAAGATAAAAGTACCTATCCAGTAGAGTTGTTGTGGGAATGAAATTAGCATTGAAGTAGTATTTATTTAGCTCTCAGATACATTACCTCATCCAATTTTCACAACCTATTTTACTGATGACAAAGTAAGGCAAGAGTAGTCCAGCACAGCCTAACCTGCAAGGTTTGGGGGAGACTAATTGAAGTCGTGAAGGTTAAACTCCAAACTAGTTCTCCTAAAGGTACCACTGCACACCTCAACCCCAATACACCCCAGATTATTCTCCTTCTCTCCCCACATCCAAACCATCAACAGGTCCTCTTGGTCTGTCTCCAAAACAAAATCTGAATTCGGCTGCTGTTCTCTCTCTCCTGGCTACAACCACAGCTGGTCTCCTCTTTCCTACCCAATGGTCTGTTTGAAATGTAAATTACATTGTGATAATCTGCAGGTTAAAATCCTATCGTTTCCAAATATGCTTAGAGTAAAATCTCAGTTTCTTATTCTGCTAGTAAGGCTGCTTCCTTCTCTTGATGGAAGCCCCTACTACTGTGGCATGACTGAATCTGGGTCTTAGCATTCCCTGGACATAACCAGCTTGTCCCTTGTGTGGCCTTTACATTCTTGCACACGCTATCCCCCTGCCTGGAAGCTTCAGGTCTCAGCTCTGTACCCTTACTCTGAAAGTCTTTCTCCTCCTGTCCCACTTTCTAGCTGGTCACTCTATAGCTTTAGTAATATCTAAAATTCTCTTATTTATTCTTTCCTTATTTGTTTCTGTCTCTGTCTCTGAAATGTAACCTGGATGAGGGCAGGGACTTTTTATCCTCGTGTTACTATTGTGTCCCAGTGCCAAGGATAAGGAGCTTGGTGGATAAGGAGAGAAGCTCATTTAAAATAATTTGCCCTTACATCTACTTTGAAAAAACAGTTCAGGAGTTTTGTATAAAGTGAAATAAACTCTTACCAGGTGCCCTTGGAATGGAAATCTATATTCACACAAAAGCTTCTACATAAATGGATATAGTGTGTTTCTTTGTAATTGCCCCAAAGGAAACAACCCAAATGTCCCTCGGTGGGTAAGTAGGTAAACTGCGGGGCACTGGCACAATGGATACTGCTCAGCAATAAAAGGAACAACTGATGCAAATAGAGATACATCTTAAAGGCATTATGCTAAGTGAAAGAGGCCAGACACAAAAAGCTATATATTGTACGATTTCCCTTGTAAGACATTCTAGAAAAGGCAAAACTATAGGGACAGAAAATATCAGTGGTTGGGGGCTTGGGGGAATTTTGTCAGGTGATAGAACTGTCCTGGATCTAGACTGTGGTGGTGGTCACACAACTCTGAACATTTATCAAAATTTGCAGAACTGTATGCTAAGAAGATTCAAAACAAAGCCCTCAATCTCACAGAGCTTTCATTCCATTGGGGAAAACAGAGAGTAAACAAAATTAAGAGCAGTGATAGAACCTGATGTTTATTGGGAACATGGAAGCCCTTCTCAAACGTCCTCTCATTTAATCCTCATGGTGTTCTCATGGCATAGGATTTATAGTCCCCAGTGTACAGATGAGCCAAATTCAAGCCGAGACTTTAACTGACCTGTAAGAGACGCACAACTAGAGTAGAGGAGATGGAAATGGAAGCCACGAGTCGGACTGCTGAACTCGTGATCCTACCCGCGACAATATGCTAATGGCCCAGCTCCTTGTTAGGACGCCAAGTTAATCTCCAGAGAGAAGTGACACAGAACATACAGCTCAAAACTCACAGATGATCCTCAGCAGTTGAAGAGCAAATACTAGTTACACTCAAACACGGTAGCACTTGCATCGCGTCCAGAAGGCCAACAGGTGGCGCCCGGAGGCCGCCCGCGGCTTCATTTTGCAGATTTGCCTACGTTTCCCAGCCTGCAACCGGAATGTACCCGGAAGTCGTGCTGCGGGCCGGGTGTGCGTCTTCTCTTTCCCGCCAGCCCTTTCTACAGGGTTTGCAGAATTCGGAGCCGCGCAGCTGCTGTGTGAAATTTTGAGAACCCTCGCCCCACCCCCGACTCCACGCAGGTGTTACAGTTTGTATTTTCTTTTAGAATCCGGCATGCGTATGATCACGTTTAACTGTTTTACGTTTAGCATGTCCATTTGAGGATCACTATACCTACCTATTTTAATACTGGCGTGGGAGGGCCGGTCATGTATGGGTGAAAAGGAGGTAGACACATGGCTGGGTGACTTTGAGCAAACGCTTCCCCTTCCCCAGGTGTCAGTTTCCCCATTCCTAAAGTGAGGGTTTGTTTGGATTGTAGTTTCCAAGTTTACCTGTGGCCTACGAATTCCCAGGGCAGATTTCTTTTAAAAAGGTTCTTGGGGGTGGAGTGCAGGCATTTGGGTTTTTGCAAGCTAGCCAGTTGATTCTAATGCATAGTGAGGTGTGGGAGACCCAAGACCAGATAATCCCAACGGTCCTTTTCAGCTTTAATGTCCTCTATTTCCATTCTAGGACATGGTATAAAACTTTTTTTTTTTTTTGTGAGACGAAAGATACCACATGTCAATGGTGTAAAACTTAAGAGGAATGCTGCTGTGGGATCGCTTTGCCAAAGAGCAAATTTTTGCATCTCTTTGTCTTGCCACTGGCTCCTAGGTCTTTGCTTTGTGTAGACAACATGGACAGATTCCTGGTGAAGGGGGCTCTAAAGGGCCTTTTGGGAAAGAGAGAGCAAGAACAGACAGGAGAAGGTCCAGCAGAGTTGGGAGAATACGAGGAAAGCACCAGGAAAAGGCCCAGGACAGAAACCCCGAGGAATGGTGTTGACTTTGCAGATCTTAGCTGGCAACATATTCGAGCTGAAGGCCTGGACTGCAATTACACAATCCTGTTTGGCAAAGCTGAAGCAGACAAGATTTTCCGACAGTTGGAGCAAGAAGTGGAATATTTTACAGGTAAGTGGAGGACTGCCAGTGTGTGTCGAAGGCTTGTTTAATAAAACTAGTCTATGTTTAAAGAAATCGGAACTCAGGAGCCATTAATTACTGATGTGTTCGTTAATTTATTCAGTACATGTTCTCTGGGCTCCTGTTGGCCAAGACCCTGGTTATGTGCTTTGGATACAAACTTGGAAAAAAACGGGATTTCCTGCCCACCAGGAGCTGATAGATGACTAAATGGAATCCACCTGACTGCTGATTAGAATCACCTGGGAAAATTGATAAAAAAGATGCTAAGTTCTACCTGAAATCAATTGTATCAGAATAGCTAGGTGCGCGGCCTGGACACCAGTGTTAGAAAGATTTTGGGTGATTCCAAAATGCAGCAAGGGCTGAGAACCACCGGTCTAGTAGGAGAGACAGCAAATAACCAGGTAATTCTGCACCACAGTCTCAGCATCACCTGGAGGACTTTGTTGCTTGTGTGAACTTGGCTTCTTAGGACCTGTTCCCACAGTCCAGTGTCTGCATTTTTGGGTCATGCTGTTGCTGCTGGTCCGGGGTCTGCAAGTTGAGAACCGCTGCAAGGTGGCAGTGCACTTGGGAGTACAGAAGTCCACAGGAGACCCCCAACCTGCAGACTAAGCTGTCAGCCCCATCTTTCATGGAGTCTTAAACTCGTAGTCCCCCACAGTTGGCAGAATCACCCTGTATGTAACTTAACTTCATCTTGCTCGCATTTCAGCCTCTTTATCTTGCTTCTGCTATAGCTAAGACAATTAAGTTATGGTGTTTAAAAAAAAAAAAATTGGACTAGGACTGTATTTCTCTAAGGACAGGAATCACTGTTCTTACATGCACGTATATGGGCAAGCCACAGTGACTTTTGAGGAGAGGTCTTCGGTCAGGGCATTCAATGTCATTCCTGTTTTACTCCCTTTCAGTCCTGAATACTCAAGGAGAGAGTATGCAGGGCACTCACTTGGCTGGTTTTCTGAGCTGCCATGTTTCACTGCACAGGTGCACTGGCCAGGGTGCAGGTGTTTGGAAAGTGGCACAGTGTACCAAGGAAGCAGGCGACGTATGGCGATGCTGGGCTGACCTATACATTTTCAGGCCTTACTCTGTCTCCAAAGCCCTGGATCCCAGTTCTAGAGCGAGTCCGAGATCATGTTTCTTCGGTGACTGGGCAGACCTTCAACTTTGTGCTCATCAACAGGTGACACCCTACTTGTTTTTTACTTTTTATAGGCCATGGCACTGTATTTTATCCAAAAGGAAGAGTTTAGGATTCCACCGTATTTTACTCATTTGTACAATAAATTCTTTAGTGCAACAAGGATGTAATTAATAATGAAACAGTATGAGTAGTCCATCCTCATGGAGCTCATGCCATAGTGGGAAGTGAGGTGATTAACACGAACAGTTGAACAAGATCATTTTACATGTTGGTAAGTGTCTTGCTGACTTGACCAGGAGGAAGGGTTCTGCGTTTAGGGCAGTTTTTTAACAGCAGTACTACTAATGGGCTAGATAATTCTGTGGCAAAGGTGCATCACAGGAGGTCGAGCAGAATCCCTGGCATTTATTCACTAGATGCCAGTAGCGCCCCCTCCCCCAGTCATAGCAACCCAAATGTCTCCAGACATCGCCTAGTCCCCTGAGGGAAAATCATCATGGTTGACAACTCTGAGTTTAAGGGATTGTGGTTAAAGGAGGGCTCACGGAAGTGGTGATGTTTGAGCTGATAATTAAATGGAGAGAGCATGAGCCACACAGCCATCTGGAGGAAGAGCAGAGGATCTTGGAGTGTCTTCAGAGTGTAAAACCCATCAATATTCCCTGAAAGCAGTGAATGAGGGTATAGGTAGGCAGGGGCCAAACTGTACAAGGAATATGGATTTTATTCTAAGTGTAGAAAGAAACCATTTTATGATAAAAGTTTACATATATGAACCAGGAGACCTAGAAGACAATGTTTTTGGCTTCTGTTGGTGTATTGAGTTTTAAAGCATGTGATCAGAGGTCTGGATAACAAAGTGAAAAGGCTCCAGGCTTGGCTCACCTGATACAGGCAAGGCCCTGCAGCCCTTGCAGAAACCTGGCATGCTCGGAGCAGTGTTTCACACTAAAAATAATGCTGCAATGTTGGCATATTTCAGAAGAGGGTGCTCTGTGAAACATGCTTGCTTTCTCACTGCAGGTATAAAGATGGCTGTGACCACATCGGTGAGCACCGAGATGATGAAAGAGAACTGGCACCTGGAAGCCCCATCGCCTCTGTCTCCTTTGGGGCCTGCCGAGACTTCTTTTTCCGACACAAGGATTCTCGAGGGAAAAACCCCTCCCGGAGGGTGAAGGTGATTAGGCTTCCATTGGCCCATGGAAGTTTGCTCATGATGAACTACCCGACCAACACTCACTGGTATCACAGTCTCCCCATCCGCAAGAAGGTTTTGGCTCCACGGGTCAATCTGACATTTCGTAAAATCCTGCCTACTAAAAAGTAAAAGTATTTTTCAGTTAGTACTTCTATTTTCTCCTTCCCTCGCTTCTAGAAGAGGGAGATGGAATTTCCTTTACCAGCAGAGAAAAGGTTTAACCAAAGTGTAGGGCTAATTACATAACAGTACAGAATTCAGAAAGAGGATGTTTATATCAAACCAGTAAATTATGAAAGCATACAAGTTGATTTTTTCATAACAAAATGATTTTTATTGCTATCATACACAGCAGATACAAAAGGTACCTTTAGCAAGTACATAAATCAGCAGTTGTTATGGCATAAACTACTAGTTTAACTTAGGTGTTTGCAAAAATGAAGCTATTCTGTAAATAACTTAAAACTAGAAATAAGATTATTTGGCTGCTGCTTAATGCCTAATTTACAAAATGAGGAAGTCAGCTTTAAATCGGGTAAGAAACTGCAGATATCATTCACATTTACAACCTTGGCTCAAACCCTGAACTCTGACCAACAATCTGCTTACAGGTTCAAAGGATTAAGCCCCTTTTGTGCTCAACATCTCTCTTTAATGGCAGATTTCAAGGAGTAGTGGCAGAGCAGCAGTTACTCAAAGCTACAACTTTGCAATGCATTTTAAGGTCACACAATTGGGTATTTGTTCCATCAAACTCAGGTAAACCAGGCACACTCATTTCAACATCAAAGCCAGGGTCTGCAACGGAATCACGAAGGGACAGCAGCAATGAATGCATCAGAAGCTTCAAGCTGCTCCTTTTACCATGATGTTCATGGCCTGGAGAACCTTCACAGTATGTTCTATTGGTAGTGAGTTCACGATTAGGATACATGCTGGGCCCCGGCAGAACAGTGATGACCTGGGCCTCTTATGCTTTTAGCTGACACCGAGGCATCGTCTAGAAGTGTCTGCGACCTCACCCCACCAGAGGAAGCATGGCTCTTAGCTTAATCTTAGGTAACCTTTTGGATAGGTCTGATTCCAGATCTTATCTCTGAAGAGTCTGTTTGAATTTGGTATCTTTAAATAAAAAAATCTAGCTAAAATATAGATACTCCTGTAATGCCTTCAGCCTGGGCTCCATTCATGAGACTTATCTTAAGGGGGAGGAGAATGCTCACTACAGTCTATTAGGCTACTGGAAATGAATATTTAGAATATGGACCTATAACAAAGTGACACTACTACTAGGTGTCAGCTGTAGTTACATGTTTCAACACCTTTTTGTGGAAAGGGCTGGACTTTGACAGTCATCAAATCTAACCCTTCACTTTACAAATGAAACAGGTCCAGAGAGACTGCAGCAGCACAGTTGGTGCCCTTCCTTCAAAATTCAGCTCTCAAATCAGGTTAGGGTTATATTTTTACAGTCCCCAGCCCCACCTGTAAACCTTAAGAGGTCTGCATGGGCAATAAATAGATGCGAATAACTGTCAATTTAAAATGGATCTTTGTGTAAGAAAGGGTTTTCTGCAGAGCCGAGGAATCACAGGTATTGCACAGGTACTGCTCAATTCTGGCTAGTCACACAGGTTTATAATATACTGTAATTGCATCTCTTAGTTCAGTATACAAAAGATAAAAGCAACCGTTAAGAGCTTCACTTAGAACTGACAGTAGTGAAAGAATTTCTCCAACGGGCAGATTTGGCAGATGAGCTTTTACTATATATAAAGAATCGAAAGACTAAAAAAGACATACAAAAAGGGAAGGCAGGTGTTCTTTAGGCATCTTTTAGCTGTTCTTTTGCTATCCATTGAGAAACTTCGAAGAGAGCTTTTCAAAATTGTTTCTATGACTCTTGGAGAATGTATTTTCCATAATGGACATGCTACAAAAGTGGTCAAAAGTGAAAGGCACTTTTTCTTCTAAATTGTTGCCTTTAATAATTGCAGTAATTCTCAACAATTTTATGGGCCTGCTTATTAAAAATAAAAGATCTATGCTGAAACATCAGAGGATTAGACAAAGTTAACACCCCTCCAAGAACACCTAACATGTTAGAATATAAAAAAGGTAGCTTCTGGAGTTTGATTTCCTTTAATTACCTGTATCAGGTGAGTTAAAAAGACACTCGAGACATAATGGATGCTTTCCTAACAGGATAACACCTTCTAACGCACACTAGCAGAGCTGTTCAGGGAGCCTGATTTGGTTTGAATCGGGGCCACTGGCTCCCAGGTGGAGCCTGCTCTTGGAACATACCAGAAAGCTGAAGGACTCTAGTGGGGCTGGTGATGGTAACGCATACAAGCACACACACACACACACACACACACACACACACACACGCATACACACGGTCTGGTTTTGTCTTTTTCCTGGACAGTTTGGACAATGCCGTCATCTCTAGCTTTGGGGCCAGGGCAGAGTCATTCTTCAGACTTATATTCCCGACTCTGGTGCTGCATCTTGGAAAGAACACGCTCATAGAACAGCAGGTAAGCACTGGAGGACAGGACCTCCTGCAGGCTAGCCTTGCGGACAGTGTCATCGGAAATCCACAGCCACTGGTTGCTGGTTGAGAGAGGGTTCTTGGCCGAAGGTGGGGACCGTCGGTAAGTCACGAAGTGTCCAGAGTGCATGTCTCCGTGATGGACGACAACTGCCATCAGCCGGAAGAGGTATGTGGAGGAGCTGAACAACAGGAACAAATACCAGTGGTTTACAAATAAAGTTTATAGGCAAAAACAACAAAACAATCCTAGAATTCACTGACGGGACTGATTCAATGGTATATCCATACAACTGGATACTACACAACCATCAAAATACAGACATTTACTGGTAAGATGTCTATTCTATGAGTATAGGTATATTGGGTAGTATATGTACAGACACACAACTACCGAGTAGAACACCTTAAAAGATTTAACTGGTGATCTCTAGGTGGTATTTAAATTTTAAAGAAATTTAAAATCTTCTTTATATTTTATTTCTACATACCTTCACACATATATACACATATGCACACATAACGTATATATTGAAATTTTATGTAGTTTTAAATTTTTATTTTTAAAGTGATTTCCATTTTGGACAAAAACAAACAGGAATGAGTCACAGTGAAGTTCCACCTTAAAATGAAAGGAAAAAAAATCTACATTGTCATTCATTTCTGTGAAAAGCTTATTTTGGAAACCAAGAGAAATAGCCTACAATGAATGAAGAATACTGCAAAGAGTGACTCACCTGTAGTCAGGAACAACCGGGAAGGGGAAGGGCATCGGGGTTGGCAGGGTAGGCAACAGAGATGGGGAGCAGGTGCCATTCATAAAAATTTGGGTTTGGGGGTCCCCTGGCTGTTTCACAACTACAAGAGAAAAAGGCCCGAGGCAATTAAAATTAGCAGTGGCTCTGGGTAAACAAAACATGCTTTTGATTACTTGAAATTTAACTACCCAATAATGTTACAAAGAAAAAAACATTTCCTTTTGTATTCTTTTTGTTTATTCATAAAATTTCCTACCTTTCTGTCCCTGTTTTAATTCTGGTCTACTGTTCACTTTGACAGCTTTGTGAATCTTTGAGATTCCTAGTCCTGTTTGCTAAAGACCCATGTCACTTAAACAGTAGCTAATTTACTGGCATTTTGACCTTGACCAATATTTCTCCACCTTGACACTAATGACATTTGAGATGGATAATTCTTTGTCTTCGGGGCTGTCCTGTACATTGTAAGATATGTAAAAGCATCCCTGGCCTCTACCTACTAAATGCCAGTAACACCCCTCTCTCAGTTGTGACAGCCAAAAATGTCACTAGTCGTTGCCCAATGTCCTCTGGAGGGCAAAACTCCCTGCTGCAAACCACTGATCTAAACAGTCTCTCTTCTCTAATTGGCAGCTTCTAAGGAATACTAACATGTAACAGTGTTAAATGTTTATGGGTATAGATAAAATAAGGAAATATTTACATTTCTTGTCCTTTCACATGCCGTAGGTATGGGCATTTAAGTACCAAGTAGTTCACTGTTGGCCTCTTTAACCATAGCTACCATGCTCTGAACATGAGCAGACCTGCAATCCTGCCCAGGAGAGAAGGAAACTAGGGTGAAGAGGTCCTTGATTTAAAACAGGGGCCAAGGACTAAACCTTCTCCCCACCACCCACCACAACTGTTCCTGACATTAATCTAGCGATCCATTGAAAAAAGGCAAAACAGTCTCCCTGTGAATGAGATATCTTGCCAGGCCATGCAACGGTGGATGTAAAAAAGAATAAAAGTGGTAAGGGGTGCTAAGTGGGGAAAATCGGGGGTGCAGGAAAGAGAGTCCTGACTTGATTGGGAGCAGCATGTAAATGGTGAGTTTAGGCTTAGAGCCCTTAATGTCAGTGGGTTTTCCCCATCTATAACCCTAAAGAACTCAACGTATAATTTAAGATACCTCAAAAAAAAATTGCCCAATGCTACCTTCTATTGCCAGTTCTCCCATGTGCTGTTTGCCCTTGGACCAATCATTTAACCTCTTGAGTCCTCAATTTTCTCCTCAGTAAGACTGAGAATAATAAGAGCTACCTTGGTTTCACTGGGACCTAATTCAACAAGTAATCTCAAATGAAGACAGTAATGGAACTAGATAAATAAGTCACTCGGTAAACAAGAAATATCAACTCAATTAAGATGTTCAGTGATCTTTAGCCAGGACATTTCCTCCCCATATTTCCAGTTTAATGAGATGACTGTGTATTGGGGGGAAAAATAGAAGAAATTCACTGGAATATTATGAGCCAATTATTGCTTAATCGAAAGATCAGAAAGCAATCTTAAGCTTTTCCTCCTATATTTTTTATAACAAAATGATAGTTTTTAAAACTATACATCTCATTACTACATAATTTTTATCTCTTTTAAGAAATCTTCCCCCTCTCACCCCAAATTCTGTTATTCTCAAGAATTTAAGCAACCACTGGACAAGCCCTCATAGTGTAAGGGCTCCAGAAGGTGGTGATGCCAATTTCCTTTTCTCTGTGCCTTAGCTCCTTGGGCACACACCTGTTTTGGGGGCAGTTGGCCCGTCCTGCAGTTCCAACGCAGGCCCTGCCTTCTTGTTCAGTTTAGGGCTGTGTTGACCAGGTTTATGTCCAAGGAGGTGATACTTATAGATGTCCATCATCAGGAATTCATTAAACTGCACATGCTCGTGCCGCTTCAGGGGTGTGCCATGGCTGGACCAACTGAGCCGCTGGAGGTGGATGCACAAGCACTGAGGGAGCTGTGGGTGAGAAGGAAACCGGAAAGTGCCAAGTATCAGGAGTGGGCCACAGGGAATCCCTGAAAGCAAAGCCAACGAGGTTTGGGCTCACCTTCCCTAGTTTTAACTGTTTAACAAAAGTGGTCCTCTGGTGTTCCACATTTTCCCCATCCGACGTCCCTTTGGCTTCAATCTGAAATAAGAGAAACAACATCTCTGCAAAAATTTTTGAAATAGGACATCTATAGAGAGCTGCCTGTCAAATTGGGTGTTATACCTGTATTCAATTGGTCCTTGACTTTTACCTGCTGAAATGAACTCAGCTGCCCAATTGTTTGTGGGTTTTCACTGTTTTATTCCTTAAGTAACAGTGGAGACAGAGAAATGAAGAGGTTCTGACATTGGCATGTAATCTATTTTGTTTTGTGTCTTCAAAACTTCTGTTCCGCACAGTCTCTCTTAATTTAAAGGGTAAAATTCAATTGCTTAGGGAGTTAGGCAAGTAGCACAGGTAAGGCAGGGTGTGAGACAGGCAGGAATGGAGGAGACTATAGCAAATTGGAGAGGGCCTGTCCCATCTCAAACCATGGATTCAAATTTCTACTTTAAACATTCTGTGGATGAAACATTCTATGATAAAATCTCTTTCATCAGGGTAAGAGATCTGGTTCATGGGCTGCCAGTTTCCTAACCAAGTTAGGTAGGAATGGCTATGGCTGAAAAGATACTCTGTAAATAGAAGAGCTCAGGGCTAATAATGGTGCGAGAGGCACTATATCTGAACTCAAAGCCCAGTGAGGGAGATGACATTTGGGGTTAAAGGCACACCTTTGTACAGTTGTCACATACAACATCCCGCACTGATTCTGACGAGATGAAGTGGTGAAGGCAGTGGTCTAGGGTCAACGGATGACCCTACAGCACAGGAAGAAAAATAGTCATTATTACAATTCAAAAGGAGAGCTACACTAAAATGATTAACAGATGGCAGTGTGAACCCCAGAGCTTTATTTTTTGCTTATACAGGCAATAAAGCTTCACAGACACAACTGGATGCTTCCTAAACAAATGTAGAGCTCAAAGCACCCTAGACTTGTTACTATGATGCATTCAAGGGTGTGAGGACATAACACTGCAGACAATTATGGACTTCCACACTATTTTAGATATCTTTGAATTTGAGATTAATATGTATGTGTGTATGTATTCAAAAAAGCTAAAACTTTCTGCAGGAAGAGAAAAAATGTCCACTTTCTTCTCCCCCCAAATCGAGCCATGGTACCACATTTTAAAACTAAGATGGGTTCACCCAACCATGTATCAGAATAATGCATAGTACTTGAGGTACACAAATGCCTCAAGACCCTTTCAAATTTAAATGTCTCCGAAACAGACCCAAAATAAACCAAAGATTAATACGTACCCATGTGGCAGCTGGAATACTTAGTGAAAGGCTATCAAAGGTATCAAATCGAACAGGACTCTGAAACAAATATTGCATAAAATCCTGAAAAAACTTAAGTTCAGTTCAAAGCTTTATAGATGGAAAGATATATGCTCATTAAACAGTTTAGTATTCAGATGTCCAACATTACCATAATGAAACTATGTACTTACTTAGAAGCGAATTTCATGAAAAACAACCTTGTAACATAAGAAGTACAATGACACTAAAGGACAGCTTGGAGAAACTATGAGGAAAGGTACCTGACCCAGCATTATTTACAACAGCAAAATGTGAATACTTAAAATTTCTAGGGAATGAATAAATTACAGAATGTCCACAGAATGGAATACTGTATTAAAAATAGTGCAGTAGAAGAATGAATGATTATGTGGAAAGATGTGGATGTTTTATTAATTACAAAAAACAGATGATAAAATAGGGTAAGAGTTCCTGCTGTTGGTGATGGCAGAGCAGCCTGGCTAAACTAATTCTCCTCTAGATAACAATGGTAAAATCTGGACCAAAATAAAAGTATTTGAATGACTAGAGAGCTACCAAAAGCTGAAGAACACCGAAAATGGCAAATATAAAATTGTTTTCTTATTCTTTCTTTTAAACGCACATTAACTGTTTTAAAGCAAAAATTATGACAGCATTGTGGAGTTTGTAATGAATGTAGATATAACATATATGAGAAAAATATCACAAAAGATGGGGTAATAGACCTATACTTTGTAAGTTTCCTATATTTTACATGGAATATAATATTAACTCTAAATGGACCATAAGTTAAAATTGCATGATGTCATCATACACAAAAAAACGTAAAAAAGTGCAGCTAAAAAGCCAAAAGAAATTAACACAAATACTAAAAAATATTCAATTAATACAAAAGAATGCAGGAAAGGAGGAACAGAGCAACAAAAACAGACAAATAGAAAACAAATGGTAAAAGAAAAGACCTAAATCCAACCATATAAATACATTAAATTAAATGTAAATGGACTAAACACATCAATTATAAGGCAGATTATCAAGCTGGATAAAAAAGCAAGACCCAATTATATGCTGTCTACGAAAGCCACACTATAAATACAAAATTAAAGATAGGTCGAAAATGAGAGAACAGAAAGAGATACATCATAGAACACAAGTTAGATGGAAACTAGTCACCCAAAATAGAATTCAAGACAAGGAGTCTTACCAAAGATAAAAGGACAATTTATCATGACAATAAGAGTCATTATAGTTAATACATATCTGCCTGAAAGCAAAGTCTCAAAAGAAATTTAGCAAAAGAACTAAAGAAAGAAAAAGAAACAAGTTCTAACAAATATTTAAGAAAGAGACAGTACCAATATTAACCAAAGTCCAAACTCCTCCCAGCTTATTTTATGAGACTAATACAATCCTTATAACAAAACCTAACAAAGACATGACAAATAAAACTGTAAGACCAACAGTCCTCATAAACGCTGACATTAACATCTTTTGGAAAATATTTAAAAAGCCAAATCCAGTAATATATAAAAAGAATAATACAGCACAATAAAGTGGAGTTTATCCCAGAAACACAA